>NC_051154.1:162767493-162894355 GCF_013339745.2 Dermacentor silvarum
TTCCCGTGGGGCAAGCGCGTGCGAAGGGACACACCTGTAGCGCTGCACTGCCGATCCGGGCAGCATTGCATGTGTAGCGCGCGTTGGAAAATGTGGCCCGACTATTACTAACTGTGGTGTGAGCGCGTACAAACAAACATGGATAGATCACACTGAATGACTGCAGACGACTGTCAAAACGCTGGCAGCAAGCCCATATACGCCGCCGCGGGCGAAGGTACGCACGTTCTATCGCTTCAACGGAAACTGAGCGGCGAATGCACAGCGCATAAAGGTCAGAGTCGTGTGGAGATAAGCGACGGTGCGAGCGAGCGACGAGCGCGGTTGTTGGCAGAGTAGAAATGCGCCCCCCCCCCCCCCCCCCCCGCTCCCTCCGGCGCTCGCTTCCCGCTTCCTTGCTTGCGCGTGGAAGATTGAGTGCGTTCGCTCTCCGTGACAGCGTGCGTCCCCGCACGCTTCCGCTCGGGCATACGGCGCGCGGCGAAGATTTTATCTATACGGAACCTCACGGCGACGACGCCGACGGCAGAAATCCGGTGGAAGTGTCCATATAATTGCTATCGCAATAAAATGTTAGGCCTAACGTTAAGAGACGGGAAGAGAGCGGTGTGGATCAGAAAGCAAACGGGGATAACCGATATTCTAGTTGACATTAAGAGGGGAAAATGGAGCTAGGCAGGCCATGTAATGCGTAGGATGGATAACCGGTGGACCATTAGAGTTACAGAATGGATACCAAGAGAAGGGAAGCGCAGTAGATGACGGCAGAAAACTAGGTGGGGTGATGGAGTTAGGAAATTTGCAGGCGCAAGTTGGAATCCGCTAGCGCAAGACAGGGTTAATTAGAGTTCACAGGGAGAGGTCTTCGTCCTGCAGTGGACATAAATATATGCTGATGATGATGATCTCAAAAACGGTACCATCGTGCCAAGTCGATATGCTTTGGCACGATGACACACAGACACACTGAGGAAGGAAGAAGAGGGAGAAATAAATTAAAAGTTAAAGTCTGTGATTTCACGGGCGAAAACCACGATATGATTATGGGGCAAGCCGTAGTGGGGGACTCCAGATTAATTTTGACCACCTGGGGTTCTTTAACTTGAATGAAGGGTACCTGAATAGTGTTTGCCTTCGGTAACAATGTGTTAGCGCCGTCGGTGCACCTAATGCACGGTACACGGGCTCTCAGATTGCACTTCGCCCGCCATCGAAATGTGGCCGCGGCGGCCGGGATTTGATCCCGCGCCCTCGGGCTTAGAGCAACTCCAAAGCCAGTACGCCCTCACGGTGGGCAAGAAGAGAGAGGACATCTTTAATGCGAGAAAAGCAGAGCTCTTGGTCGGCAGAATGAGCTTTGTCTCTGGCATGCTTCAAGGGAAAAGAAAACGCCTCTTACATCAGGCACCTGATGCTTGACTGAAAAATGAAGCTGCGAGATCGCGTTGGGGGTGAGGGGCTGTCGTGGCTCGTCTATGTAGCATTGAGTATAGCTCACCATGCAGTTTCAACTCGTCTTCCAGTGCTGACCGCGAATACGCGTAGCCACATATGAGCTTCATGTTCGAAGATCGGCGCAACTGCCTACGAGTAATCCTCAGTTGAATACTGAACTGTACCGGAGGAATACTATGGCCGTTTATTCACGTGCCGCATTTCGACTATGAATTCGAAAACCAGTGCTTGAATCATGGAAGCGAGCAACAATATCTTCGGAAGTGCATTGCTTATATATTCAAACCTTATTCGATCGCATTCAATGTAACATGTGCGCGATGTGAAGCACATGGTGTTCACATATTGTAACGTGGAAACCACGTGATCCTAAGCACTATAGTCGGATACAACTTTAGAAGACAGCGGCATTTGCTCCTCAAAGGCGGATGCACACGAGCTGGCACCAATAGGCGCGCACTTCAGGTGACGTCATGAGCCGGACGGCCGGTGTCCCCGCCGACGGACAACATGCCTAACATGGCCGCCCTCGCTTCGAACTGGGCCGAGTCGCGTCAGCTCTGTGCGTCTCCCTTCGTCAGAGTGAATTCGAATTGTTTGTGGTGGTCTGTCATGCCGGAAATATTATTGTGAGCTTACGATGCACAATTTGTGCCGCGTGCGTTTGTTCTGAGCCTTGAGCCGGCGAAGAAAGATTGCAGCGAACATCGGTGGCGCTGCGCTGCGCTTCGTGTGGAAACAAGATCCCGCGGCGGCATACCGCTGCAAACAAACATCGTACGTGTTTGTTCCGTGGTGTTTTGTTTTGCTCCTAAGTGAAGTTACGACGAGGAGAGTTCGCCAAAGTCTGGTACCTACTGTGAGCGGCGGGTGTGTTTGTGTACTGTGCCCCTGCGTTTCTCGTCGGACGTGGTGAAGTGATGGAGCAAAACCATTATCAGGATAAATGAGAAAAGCGTGCGCCGATGAAAGCAACCTGCGAGTTTCTCAACAGAAAAGATTTGTGAAAGCAACCTCCAACGCAAAGATTCGTTGCTGCCAGCTCAGCGTGCAAACGACCGATCGTTGGCAGCAGTGTGATAAGATAGCCGAGCGTCTAGCGGCGTCGTTCGAGTGTTGTGTAGCACCGTCGATTGATTGCTTTCCACCAATGCTAACAATCATTGACTAACACGCGCTGCTTGAGCGAATGTCATTGGATTGCTAACGGTCAGGTGTTTGGAAGCAGTGTTTGTTTCCTTAATGTCAGCCTGAATGCTAATTTAAAATTATGACTGATACACTGGTGCCGTTGCAAGGGACCTTGGCATGAATTCGCGTCGCTGTGTGGCTTAGAACTCATCGCTCACTGCACGCGCCAGCTGTAGAATGCCTGCTGTGACACAATCGCGCATAAGTTGTGCTGTCAGCGCTCGACTTGCTTTCCCACAACACAGCTTTGCGATTTGTCGTGATATGTCGCTACTAAAAAATTCCCATGACAGTACATACATGTACATGCCAATATGTACATTAAAAAGAAGTACGACAAAGTAGGCACAGCTGCTTGTGAACTGACTCCTAATAGTTCTACTCGTGTCTGCGTTAAATGTGTGTGCGTGTTTTCTTGTGTGTTTGTGTATATTTGTTATTTTGCCTTTTTTTGTATTTTAGATCTTAGTTTTCGCGCTCGCGTTTGTGTTCATGTGTGTGAAAATGTGAGTTCTTCCGTGCGTGTATGTATTGGTTCCTATTTCTATCCTTTTATTTTTGCATTTGTTCTTGTAAGCATGCTGCAGCCACGACTTTCGACAATTCCATTAACTCGTCTCATTCAAAGCACCAAGTCCTGTGAATAGCAGGGCTGGTCTCTTCGATGTCATTAAAGCTATTCTCTCTTGTCTACCTTGCCTCCTCAGTCTGCCACCTTGCTTTGTTTTCTCCTACTATTCTGACCTCGCTTCTTGTGCTGTTGCTGCAATGTGATTAATCAACTTCCACTAAAGAAAGTTCTATCAGCTGTGACAACAGAAACATTGACAGATACAAAATGTTAAAAGCATCACGTGGCTTGCACAGTTACTTCGTCTCTTTCCCCTGTTAATGTGTTTATGCATCAGTGCATACGGTAGCTTACCAGAAGTGCACATGAAAAGGTGCCATATTGTGAAACAGCACCTTGCTATGTTGTTGCATTCAGTCTTTATAAACAGATGGTTTTGCTGCCCGTCACATGTAGTGGTACACATATATAACATTGTGCAGTGGGGTATCATTTCCTGTCATGACGCTTTCATCATTACAAATGCAGTTTTCTAGTGAATGGAGTCGAGCGAAGCAGTGCTGTGAGAGCTTTTGCAACTTTCACCATTTATTCCCCACTATCACTGTCTGTATCTGTCCGTCACTTTGCCTACGGCTTGTAATGAACAAAGTGACTCACTAAAACACGTTCAACTTTTTTCCGGTACGTAAATATGACAAAAAAATGCTAGCAAAGTTCATCACGTTAATAATTGTGCTTGCATTCGCATTACTTGCTCGAGTCAGATTAATAAATTGAAAATTGGCTATGACAACAGCTTTGGCATTCAAGCTGCTGACAGTGGCAGTTTGGTGTTGTCTGCTGCTATTTCACCACCACTTGCTATGACATGACTGCAATTTACAGTGCAGACTGCTAACATAACCATAAAGCGTGCTCTGACTACTGCTATTTCACTATGGGGCGCGTCAAACTCGACGTTGGCTGCCTGAATGAGCATTTTGGGCCTCTCTAAGCTAATGATGTTTTATATTTGTTCTCTTAATTGCATTACTTGTGTGAGCCAGATAACAAAATAAAGAATGCAAACACATGAATGTGCTTTAGCATTCAAGCTGCTGACAGTGGCAGTTTGGTGTTGTCTGCTGCTATTTCACCACCACTTGCTATGACATGACTGCGATTTACAGTGCAGACTGCTAACAGAACCATAAAGCGTGCTCTGACTCCTGCTATTTCACTATGGGGCACGTCAAACTCGACTTTGGCTGCCTGAATGAGCAGTTTGGGCCTCACTAAGCTAATGATGTTTTATATTTGTTCTCTTAATTGCATTACTTGTGTGAGCCAGATAACAAAATAAACAATGCAACCACATGAATGTGCTTTGGCATTCAAGCTGCTGACAGTGGCTGTCAGTTTGGTGTTGTCTGCTGCTATTTCACCACCACTTGCTATGACATGACTGCGATTTCCAGTGCAGACTGCTAACATAACCATAAAGCGTGCTCTGACTACTGCTATTTCACTATGGGGCGCGTCAAACTCGACGTTGGCTGCCTGAATGAGCATTTTGGGCCTCTCTAAGCTAATGATGTTTTATATTTGTTCTCTTAATCGCATTACTTGTGTGAGCCAGATAACAAAATAAACAATGCAACCACATGAATGTGCTTTGGCATTCAAGCTGCTGACAGTGGCAGTTTGGTGTTGTCTGCTGCTATTTCACCACCACTTGCTATGACATGACTGTGATTTACAGTGCAGACTGCTAACATAACCATAAAGCGTGCTCTGACTCCTGCTATTTCACTATGGGGCACGTTAAACTCGACGGTTGCTGCCTGAATGAGCAGTTTGGGCCTCACTAAGCTAATGATGTTTTATATTTGTTCTCTTAATTGCATTACTTGTGTGAGCCAGATAACAAAATAAAGAATGCAAACACATGAATGTGCTTTGGCATTCAAGCTGCTGACAGTGGCAGTTTGGTGTTGTCTGCTGCTATTTCACCACCACTTGCTATGACATGACTGTGATTTACAGTGCAGACTGCTAACAGAACCATCAAGCGTGCTCTGACTACTGCTATTTCACTATGGGGCACGTCAAACTCGACGGTGGCTGCCTGAATGAGCATTTTGGGCCTCTCTAAGCTAATGATGTTTTATATTTGTTCTCTTAACCGCATTACTTGTGTGAGCCAGATAACAAAATAAACAATGCAACCACATGAATGGCTGCCCGAATGAGCATTTTGAGCCCGCCAACGATAATCAGGGTTAACAATAGTGTTTCATTCAGATATGCCAGCATTTAAATGTGTTTCTATGCCACTTCTTAAATCGAGCACAATGTGTGCAGGACCTTGCTTATCAGAATTGAGCTTCTATTATAAGGAATATGCCATAAATGGAACTGCTTATTTATTTGAGAGGTCACGGAATGGATGGTTGGCTGTTGCGAACCCACCGGCAAAATTTTGGTAGCCCTAATAAGGGCTGTTCTTTTGTTAATAAGAAGCGTTTATGCTTCGTCGAGTGGCTCAATGCCAGACAGCTCGCAGTCGGAGTCGCTTTCTTCAGTGTCATGTTCACCCAGCTGGATGATGATGGGTTGAATGTGCTCACTCCCAGACGTGTCAAGTCTGAACTTTGCCTCCAAGTCCATCACATGCTGAATGCTCTTTCTCCAGTCTTCCGCCGTTACCTGCTTGATTTTCGCCCTCAAGATGACGTCGACCGTGGACAGCTTGAAGTCTCTGTTGTCCGCAGCGATGCCATTTTTGACCTTAGCCCACACAAGCTCAATGGTATTAAATTCGCAGTGGTACGGCGGGAGCCTGAGTACAATGCAACCGGCCTTTACAGCTGTGTTGTCTACGATGTAGCTCAGAAAGCGTGACTTTACAGATGCCACCAGCTCAAGCAGCTGCTTCTTTATCATCCTTTCACCGTAGTTGATGTTCTTGCTTGTGAGCCACCCCTGTATCTTTTCCTTCTTCCATGCTGTCGTCGGCAATTTCTCTTCTCGCCGGCTATGGTAAGGTGCATTGTCTAAAACAATGACGCTACCAGCTGGCAACTTCTGCAGAACGTCATTGAACCAGCCCTCAAAGCGATTGCCGTCCATTTCTTCGTGGTAGTCGCCTGTCTTTTGGCCTCGGAATATATCCAAGCAGCCGTCGACGAAACCATCCTCGCTGCCGATGTGCGTCACGATCAGGCGCTGACCTTTCCCAGAAGGTTGTTTTAGACCCGTCGTCAGGCCATTTGCTTGAGCGAACAGGCGTCCGCGCTTCTGCACCACGGTGTCTGTCCACACGATCGACCGTGTGTGTCCTGCCGTCACCCATGTCTCGTCCAGGTAGAAGATCTTTCGGCCTTCCGCCCGGTAGCGCTCCACGTCACGGAGGTAGCGATTCCGCCAATCGGTGATGTCATCCCTGTCGATAAGCAGCGAGTTGCGGCTTCTCTTTTCGTGCTTGAAGCCGATCTCGGCAAGCAGGCGACGCACAGTACACCGCCTTAGTGATGGTAGTTCCATACGCTCCGAGAACTCGGTAGTTACCTTCTCGACCGTCGGATCTCAGCGCGCACAATGTGAAGCTGTCAAACTTCGCGCTGCGTCTCCTCTTCTCCGCATTGCGTGGGCGCTTTCGCGAGGGCGTCGTCAGTTTGCCACCCGAAAAATGTGAAGCTTTAACTTCCTGCCTCACCCTGAACACAGTCCTTTCGCTTACACCAAGCATGTCGGCGACAAAGTTGCTCGTGTCCTCCACGCTGCGTTCAGGCTGCCTGTTACGCCAAAACGTGTAGCAGTGGAAGATCATGTTGCGTGAATCGCTGTTCAGGATGTGGCCGCTCTTGTTCTTGCCGAGGCTCCTTGGTGGTGTGGTCATCGAGGCGACACAAGGCTCGTTCGGCAACAAAGGATCGCGTTCCGATGTCACCTCGCTGGGCTCCATGGCGGAAAACTGGCACGGAATGCCGCGCGCGATCGTTCGCGAACTCACGAGATCGCAGGTTCGCAACCGCGAAAAAAAATATATTAATTAAAAATAAGCCCAACACATTAAAAAATAAGGTTGTGCAAACACACAAAAAGTATATATGAATCTTATGCTATTAAGCCAGCGACTGCTACGCGCGGTGCCGTCGATCTTGCTCTGTAGCAGACGACGCACAGCGTTGTAGAAGGCACGGAGTTATTTTTCTCTCGCGATCCGGCATGTGCGGTAGCATTTCCATCATGAGAGTTTTAGCAAACCACTCGTCAAGATACACAAATCTTATTTATACCGACAAATACGTGTTTTAGAAGCAGTCACAATTTTTTGAGTGGGACTATTTCTTTAGTCGCGGAGGAATTGGCTGCTGCGCTTCGGTCAACTGGGCGGGGCCTCCTCCTGTCTTCTAAAGTTGTACCCGACTATACATATATTGTTGTTGCCTAACATATATATGCCGCTATCTTCCAGTATCTTGCGCTTCTCTTCCTTTCTCTTATCGCGCATGGATCTCCATCGACATCACATTTCGCACTTCTACCCGTAGCATTATATAGTTCACATATAGCTCTGACAACACGTGCGTCTGAACGTAGTAGCTTGCGTGCAGAAAGGCTCCAGTCCGTATAATTGACGCATATGTGACAACTGCTGAAAGGGACCTTGCACTTCTTATACGGTTAGTGTTATAAATAGCGGAGCAGATAAGACATATGCAAACGTGCTCAGGAAAGCCGATGGGGATCACAAGTGCTATAGAGCTAAAATACTATAGTGGGAACGCACCGAAAAAGTCGCAGTTTTGCCCGAAAGGCGAAGCACCGATTGCGAGAACAAATTAGTAGACAGCTATACAAAGTAAGGATAATAGTTTTATCGGCCGTATAAAGTTGTAAATATTCGCTTACTAACTGAATAAACAAGCACGGTGTCACGCGCGCACAGGTAAACGTGAATACATTTCGCACAATGACTGCGGAAACGCGTCAGAACGCTGAGTGAGAAAGCGCAGCAGCGAGCAAATTGACCTTCGCGCTGGCTGTCGCTTCAACGCGAACTAAAAGTCGAAAGCTCAGCGCATACGAAGCTGCCGGCACTCGGCGCATGCACTTTGTACCCATCGCAGATCGCCTTGAAGAACGCAACCCCCCCCCCCCCCGTCTCCTCTTCCTCGTGCCCCTCGCGGGCGAACGAAAACCGCGCGCGCTTCCGGCCGCCTTCCTCTCTCGCGTGCGCGAGGTTAATGCGGTTGCCGGTTCACCCTCGCACGCTTTCACTCGCACACACAGCGTACGGCGCGCGGCGACAGTTTTATTGCCGTTGGACTTTATACCGAACCGCTCGGCGAAGACGACGGCGATGGCAAAATTGCGCTTGGGGTGTCCATATAATTGTTATCGCAATAAAAAAGCTAAATTTGGCATGGTCCAAGACGACCCTACGGCACGTTCCTTGAACTTGGAAACTCCGCTGTCAACTACACGGTGGCAGAATATTAGTTGTGCGTGTTTGGACATTGGGCTGAAGTATGTTGAACCAATTTACCCAATACACAAATTAGTCGTGATCGAAAGGTAATCGATCAGTCGCGCGGTCCTAGTTATAAAATATTTGTAATTGATGGCAGTTGGCACTGTAATATCGATCGATACATGACGATGCTTATCTATAAGCTCAGCCATTGTTTCTAAACACAACGAACAAAACAAGCAACCACACTGTTGTAAAACGTCTGTATTTGCGTCTCGCTGCCGAGGCTCACACCAGGAGCTCCCCTCTGAGAACAACCGCGGCATGTCCTCCGACTTGAATCCGTTGTCCATCGGCTGGGACGCGTAGGTAGAGGTCACCACCGCGGGCCGACGCCTGGTGCGCTGTGAGACGGTGAGCTTGCGTTATAACAGATATGAAGTCACGTGAAAGATCCACGCCAGTAGATTATTCTGAAATAAGATTTGTCATTGCAGCTAAAGTTTCACACGTGATTAAAACAAAATTACCTCCAACCAACTTTTGCGTCTTCGCGGAAACTTCAAAGAGCGTTTACGTCACAATTTTGTTTTCGTGAAAAATACTATGGTGAAACCTCATTCACACAACTATAGCCAACCATGCAGACCCTTTCTTCTTTTCTTTTTTTTTTTTCTTCAAGAGAGTGGGCGATGGTGCTTTTTGGAGTCTGGCACGTTTCGCGTGGAATGACCCATTAGCTAAAATTCATTGGGCGGAAACGAGGAGAGACGCATACGTGAACGTACCATTCAGCTCTTCTTTTCCCAAAACAGCAGCCCAGTAGGGCCCCAGCACGGCATGAGCAGACCCTGAAAGGAACAAAAACAGACGAGGTGGACAGGTCCGGATCGTACAGCGAGCTGCTACAGCTCGCAAACAGCATGGATAAGAAGAAAACACGGCCTCTGACCTAAAGAAACGGGGAAAGAAGAAGAAATAAATAAATTTTTGTTTGCAATGTACCATGCAGCAGCAGAAGACAGAGAAACTTATACAGTCTATTTCGAATGTATCAAACCCGGGCATACCGAATTATTGTCTATATCGCCTTGAAAACATGCCCTTGAAAATCTCATGCAAAAGTATACATGGCTTGCACGTGACGTCACGTCCGCCCGCGCCGCTGCGTCCGCGCCATGCCGGAGCACCGCGCGCGCCGGCTTCGCATCTGATCGCGTGCGCTTATGCGGTCTCACTGTGTTTTCTAAGCGGATTTCACCGCTCCTCGCGAGAAATGCCACCCGTTTACAGTAGGCCTGCGTTTAACGAGGCATTTTACGCAGGACTGATTGGTTCGGCGCGTGCACGATATCAAGAAAAAGTGAAACTGTGCGACGATGTGGACCCGTACACGTTGCGACTGAGTGCGGATACGACGATGGACGTTAGCCCTTTTCCCGAGGTCTCGCATGGATGCATTGTAAACTGCATAATTTTCTCTTCAAGCTTCGCGACACTGGAGGAAATGAAGGCTTATAAATCGCTTGAATCCCACAACTACTTCACAAGCGGTTGGGTGAAAACACTGTCGGCGAAGCGGCTGCAAGGAGAAAAGGTGCTCCTACTAGGAGATGTAGGCTGCAGCCCCCGTTTTCCATGCCGCATTTTGTTTATAACATTCAGAGGCATTCCCTGGTTAGTCAGTGGTGCGTGCAGGAGACACGCAAGATTGGAGCTTGGTGCAGAGAAGAAGCGAACTGATACTGTCCATTTAACAACCACGCAAAAGCGGAGTTTATGTGCTAGGGTCTGAAAATTTTCAAACAGGATATGCAGCTTGCGTGAGTGTTTTGTGGCTGGGAGAATGATGTGCGTACTTTCCATGCTCTATTTGGATCGATATTTCTGCATTGTTTACATGGATGTTTTGATTTCAACAGTTTTCAACGGGCTGTCTGTGTATGTGCGGTCGTCGTCACCGTCGTCGTAGCGGCTTTCGGGTGGCGTTGCGCCGACTCCAAAAGCTCTTGCCGGTGCAGTGGTCACCGCGTCGACCTCGGGAGTCGTTCGTTTAAACCATCGCCTTGCAGCACGCTCGTAGCGCGCAGTGCCTTCATTATTTGCTTTGTAGCCTAGCAAAAGCGTTGGCGCCCAGTCCGGGTTCATTTCTTCAGAGCTTGGACGGTCTTCTATACAAATGCAAACAAATGTGATTCTAGTGCAGCGTTAAGTGCGCATTATGTAATACTGCGCAGGCTTAGCTGTTACGAAGTGGGCGCCGCACACTCGAATGTTTGGGAGATCGCCCTTGAGATCAGCACGCTTGATACGCGCAAGCCAGCTGCGCCGCTTCGAGCTAAGTGCTTTCGTTCGTTCGTCTTGCCATTCCACAACCTTCGGAAGCCGAAAAAGGTTCGTGTTTGCCGACTCCTTCCTCGAGCTGCTTTAATTGCGGTTGCAACACCCAACAACTGCGCAAATAGCCATTGCAAAACAGTGCCATTCGCATACGACTAACAGCGTGGTGCCATATGGTGGTGCTCCGGGTGCTCCGGTATGGCGGAAACCTAACCCAGCATTGGCGGAAGTGACGTCAGTGCAAGCCATGTATAGACCTACACCATGTTTGTAAACAGCGGTAGGCACCGTCGATATATTTTAGGCCCTATAGCGACGTCGCGTAGGCTCCGCCCAACGTTTGGCTCCGCCCACGTTCGCCGCCATGCACCGCTTGCACGCGCGGATGGCGCATCTTTTTTTAATGGGGTGAGGGAGCTAAAACCACGATTTCATTATGAAGCACACAGTAGTGGGGGCGCCGGATTTAGTTTGACTACATGAGATTCTTTAATGTGCACCCAGTGCACGTTCTTGCATCTCGCCCCCATCGGGATACGGCCGAATGAGACCCTAGGCCTAGCTCGTTGACCGCCGCAGTGACGGCCGACAGCGCTTGCGACCTGGCCTGCTGCTCATTATTGTGCGCTTATTTTTGACAACACAATTAACGTGGGCTTAAATGAATTGGTTTTGTTGGTGTCGTTGGTGCGAATAGCAAACGAAACGTAGTACTTGCAAGCCAGCCGAGCCGCCTCGTTGAGAAGGCCGATGCTTGGTTCCCGTCTGCGAGACGAAATGCCGTTCGCGCCAATGGTTTAGTACGGGACGCTGCTTAACGAAACACGCGCAAATTCGAGATATTTTTTCTATTAAGCGCTATTTCATGTTAAGAACAAGCTGTAGCCGATTTCTACCTCGCCGTGAGCGGTGCATGATAGAAGCGATCGCCTCGGTGATGGGACCGGCGAGGTACCGGCTCTACGGCGACGCCGCCTGTGTAGGCCCGCGCTATGTGAGCTAGCTGTTGTACGCGGCCGTCCGATCGCTCCAACTCTGTACTAACACTGTACATTTTGTTTCGCGCTCGAAATTTAACTGACACGTTCAGGCGCGTTTATGACTTCCACACTGCAATAAACGCAGCTGTGACCCTGCTGCCTGCGTATGTGAACGTGTGATAGGATATTTACACTGCTGGGGGCTCAATTTTTTTAGATGAAAACAAATTCGAATGTGACGTGTTTTGTGGGGCATCTGCTCGCTCGACCTACATTCAAGGCTAATCCTAATCTAGCTTTCCCACAGTGCGGCAAGCAATTATAATGGCACGCTATAATAACGATCCTAAGATCGTATATGATCCTAAGATCGTAACGATCCTAAGATCGGCTAATGCACGCCAATCAAAATAAAAGAGAAGTTAAACGGTTACGAAATGTATTGCGCATAATGGATGATCTGGTATCATAATCCAACTTTCGCTTTTTACCGCGGCGGCCCATTGCTTGCGACGGTTTTCATCAACAGGAAACCTATGAAAACTTTCTTCTCTTGCGTATTTCGACGCAACTCAGCTCGTCCACATACTGCGTTTCTTTCATTGTAAAATCATAGAATAAAGACATCACAGATGGAACCGCACAACCACCCGCGAAACCCAGCTGCTGCTGTGGTAGGCGCGACACGGGCGGCGGCTCGGCGGCGGAGTGCCTACCAAGCGAAACTAAATTCCGACGACAGCGCCACCGCATTTTCGTGACGTAGCGCCGTGGTGTAGGTCTATAGCGCTGTTGCACGGGTGTATCGAAGTCCTGTTGACCAGCACTTTCGATACATCGAACGCCGAGCCGCGCCCCTGCAAGTGTTCTTCTCCGAACGTGATCACGATCACTTCTCGCGCCGTCGGAATATTCAATGACGACGAAATGGCAGTAGCAGCCCCTGGAAAGTAAAGCTAGTTTCGGTTTCAAAGAACATGCGCGCTCCTAGCGGTTGCCGGACATGCTAAGTTATTTTTATGTCTCTTTTTGTTAATTTTAAATCGGGCGAAGCGCGGGAAGGTGGTCGCCATTAAAGTCCCTATATAAGAAAAGTACCGCCATCCTTTGATAAACGCCGCTTCTCTCTCCCTCCTGTATCTCCGATTGGACGATGATAGCGCGCGCTTTTCACTTCTTTACATTTTCTTTTTTTCCGCCTCAGAGCCATGTTGAAAGTCCTCTGCGCAGCCGCAGTCGCCGGCTGCGGCGGCGGCGCGCGCCCGGCCTGAAAGCTTCAACGTGGACTTTCTAGGTGCGCCACTGTCGACTTGGCTTTCGCAAGCAAAAAGTAAAGAAAAAAGCAAGCGCTTTAGGAGAGGAGACGGCGGAGGTAACGGCACGTAGATAGCGGCACTTTTTCTATATAGGGACTTTAGGCTAGACTGCATATGCTCCCCTTGGGCTCCCGGAGCATATACAGTACCTCTAGGCTAGTCGACGCTCGCGCGGTACTGATAAAGAATCGGTCGACTGCACCTTGCAGATTTTTTCCACATGACATGCATACTGTCTTTAAGCCTTGCAATGTCTTGTTTGGCAGCATCTGTCGAACTACTGCCAGGGCCCGGAAACTCCCTATACCTCCCATGGGACGCTCGGTCCCATGCCGATACTAAAGTTCCTATATAGTAAAAGTACCGCCATCTACTCTTTCCTCCGCCGTCTCCTCTCCTAAAGCGCTTGCTTTTTTTTTTTTTTTTTCACTTTTTGCTTGCGCAAGAAAGTCGATGGTGGCGTCCAGTCCACGTGGAAGCTTTCAGGCCGGGCACGCGCCGCCGCGGCCGCCGGCGACTACGGCTGCGCAGTGACTCAACATGGCTCTGAGGCGGAAAAAAAAAAACAAAATATAAAGAAGTGAAAGCGCGCGCTATCATCGTCTAATCGGCGATACAGGAGAGAGAGAAGCGGCGTTGATCAAAGGATGGCGGTACTTTTCTTATATAGGGACTTTAGTCTAGCCGGCCGGTCAGCGCCTTCTATCGGCGCGAAGCGACGAGATCAGCAAGAACTTGTTGATATCTTGCTGATCGTAATTTCGTGCTTGAGTTAATTTTCTTTTAATTAATTTCAGTTAATCAATTTTGTGCTTCAATGCATAAAGCGACGTTTTGTTAAGAAACTAACTGGAACGCCAATGCATTTCTCCGCAAAGTTCGAGAATTAATATCTAGAAACTGGTGTCATCCTGAGAATTAATTGGATCCGCGTTGCATGCAAACTCCACGGCTACAATTTGCAAATTGCAATATGGGCCATCAGGTCATTAAAAATTTAATGAGTCAATTTTTGTTAATTATTCGATTAAGCATTTCAATTTCTTGTGTAAGTAATGTCCGCCTCTTCGAGTAGACCAGCTCATGAACTAGAGTTGTGCAATCTGCCACAGGCAACCTTCAAGAATTTTCGAAAGTGTTCGCTGAAACACCCGGTACATATAAACGAAAGAAGGGAAACCGAGGGGCTCGATTTTTTTAATCACTACTATATAAAGCCGATAGACAATGAAGCCAAGGAAAGCATCGGGAAGTTAGCTGTGGCCGAAATGGAAATGTAGAAAATAATAAACAAAAGGGAAATTAGAAAGTGGATGAAAAGATAACATGTCGAACCCACAACCTCCGCATTACGCGTTCGTTGCACTGCCAATTGTGCTAAACTATGGGGTTTTGCGTGCCAAAACCACCATCTGATTATGAGGCACGCCGTAGTGGGAGACTCCAGATTAATTCGGACCACCTGGGGTTCTTTAACGTGCACCTAAATCTAAGTACACGGGTGTTTTCGGCATTTCGCCCCCATCGAAATGCGGCTGCCATGACCGGGATTTGATCCCGCGACCTCTTGCTTAGCAGCCCAACACCATAACCACTAAGCAACCATGGTGGGTAATCCGTCCACTAACTTGGGTATTTATATTTACTAGAACTAGCCATGGGAGTGTTAGCCAGCGCCACTCAAAGCCATGGTGGGCGGATGTGGAACAACCTTTTTGTTGCCCGATGGCGTCACGCCATCGGGCCACCGCTAACTTCCCCGATGCTGTCCTTGACTTCATTGTCTGTCGGCTTTATATGGTCATTATATATATATATATATATATGTGTGTGTGTGTGTCGTTTTTATTTGCTTTCTGTTCTAAAATCCATAAAACTAATCACCTCCGTCGCTCCACTGTCTCAATGGCAGGGTAACCGCAAGAATTTGAAGTGCCTTGGCTTTCGTAATTAAGGACATAGTTCCTATCATTCCATCTTACATTCAAGACACCAAACAATTCCTTCTCATAATAACTGGACTCGAGATCCCCAAAGATAGCTTCCTGGTTACAATGGATGTAGTATCACTATACACAAACATACCACAAGCAGAAGGCGTTTACGCGACAGTCACCGCTTACATGAAGGCAAACACGCTTGTAAGTCTAGACGAAGACACACTGTCAACGCTACTGCGGTTAGTACTAGGGTACAATAACTTCGAATTTGACGAGAAGCACTTTCTTCAGATAAGCGGAACGGCAAGGGCACAAAGATGGCTCCTAATTATGCCAATATTTTTATGGCATTGCTTAAAGAATCCTTTCTTACGGCCAGATCTTTGAAGTCGCTCATCTACAAAAGGTTCTTAGACGACATATTCTTTATTTGGCACCACGGCGAAGAAAGTCTCCTTAGATTCGTAGATCTTAATTCAGCTCATCCATCAATCTCTTTCACACACAGTTATTTTAAATCAGCTGTAAGCTTTCTTGATGTCACTAAACATTAAAGATGATCACATATTCACAACCTTATATAAAAGCCAACAGACCGCCACTGCTCTGACGGGACATATTTCGAAAGTCACGCAAATGAACTCAAAACGGCGCTGGTGGCGAAGGACTACCCGGAAAGTATAGTTAATGATGCTATAAGCCGAGAACAAGCCTTAGACAGAAATAAAATTTTGTCGGGCTCAAAGCCACGCCATCCTAAAAATCAAAGCAACCTTATCCTCACTTATTCGTCTAAACTATACCGCTTGTCAACAACTTCATATTCAAACACTTTAATATTATTCAACAGTGTACACGTTTGTCTTCAATTTTCACAGAGCCATGCACCCCGGGTAGTCTATTGCCGGGCAAGGAACCTAAGAGCTATCCTCGACAGAGCTAGAACAACGACGGTTCAAAACATGGAATCAGACTGCAAACCGCGTGGCAAACAACGCTGCAAGGTCTGCAAGCATGTGAAGTCAACCTGCCTTGCTAAGGCTACTTCCTCTGATACTATATTCAAAATTAAGGAACCTCTAAATTGCGACAATCGTAATGGAGTCTAGAGAGAGAGAGAAAAAGGTAAAGGAGGTTAACCAGAAGTTATCGCCGGTTGGCTACCCTGTACCGGGGGAGGGGTAAAGGGATGCGAAAGGAGCGAGAGAGAAAAAATAAGTAAAAACAAAGAATAAAAAAAGGAAGGAAAGAAAAGAAAATCACACACGCACACAAAACAGAACTGTTTCTGTGGGCACTGTCACGCAGTCTGCGAAGGCGTTCTCGTGTTGCATAGTGTGAACGTTCCATCCTAAGCAGTGGCGTAGCCAGAAATTTTGTTGGGGAGGGGGCTCAGGTTGCAGCGCGGCCTCCTCCTTATAGAATTTGTCGAGGGATCAAATACGTGAATAATAACTGCATTGCCAATGCCATTGTATATTAGAAGCTATTAGAATTATTTAACGCTACGCACTGTCAACGTACACTATGTATTTTTCAAAAAAGAATATATTCGTATGTCCCGCAAATTGTCGCAGAAATAACTGATATCAATGCTGCCGCGTTTTTCTTTTCTATTTAATAAGTAAAGAAAATGTCACACGAACTTTAGAACTACATCAGTTCGAAACCAGCAATAGAGTGCATGCAGCTGATATGAAAAACGTAAAGGCCATGAAGTGAATAAGTTGAGGACAAATATTTTGATGAATCTGTCATTCAAGAACCTTGTTTACATTTTTGCACATATGCAACGGCCAGGAATAAACCTCGATGACGCTATCTCTCGTTGCAATAGATTGCGCAGGAGCAGCTGTTACCGGTCGTGTATTTTAATTACACCGAGATTAAACTCGCAACAGTGAGTACAAATAAAAGTAGGAGTTCTGAAAAATATGCATTAGAAATGCGAAGATAGAAGGGAATATATAAATGCGAAGATAAAACTCTCTAAAGGGCAAAAAAAGAGTCGCTGGAAACAAAGTTCACTGCTTGTATACACAAAACCTCGCAACAAGATATTTAAATATACGTCCAAGTCTCCAATAAATCTACGTATTTAAGCATACGTCACTGTATATAATGCGTCAAACAAGACAAATAAACATGTTGCGCAGTCACAGATAGTAAACTTTGAGTACAGAAAGACAGATGATCTAGGCAAGAACAAAACTATGATCGCAGACATCGTGATATGTACTTGGGTCATGCAGCGGTCGCGACAGCGCCATATGGGTAGAATAATAGAGGAATAATGCAGAAATCAGTACGAAAACGTTTAATTTAACTACCTGCACAGGGGCAACAATTATTCTGCACCCAAAATTAAAGGAGGGTATTGCTTCGTTTCAAAAAAAAATAATAATAAGAGCAGGTAGCTAAAAAGGAAAGAAAACGGGCAAACAAAAGCCACAGATGATGCGGCAAGTTGAACTACCCAATATCCGAGTGTGTTTTTGGCAAACGCCGCGTGGGCCGGGCTTTCATTGAGCAAGGTCGGTCAAAATTGGTTATTGATGTCCTCGTAATTTTCGTATTCGCATGATAATTTTGATCATGATGCTAACTGCTAGAATAAACGGCTAAAATTTCTGCGGTTTTAAAAGCTAACGAACAGTCATACGTTTTCATAATTACGAGCTTATGGACCTGAAGGAACAGAGCTTTTTACTTGCATTGATTTTTGCTGCTTCTCTATCTAAAGGACAAACTTCTCTCGGCGGGGAACTTTGAGCGAAGCGGGCAATGACTTCGGACACGTTGATGCCGACGTCTCTGTGGGTGTATAGAAGCGCCAGCCTAACCATGCGTTCCACAGACATTGTAGAGCGCAATTTTAGTAAACTGTTAAAAATATTCTCTCTGCGCTGGCAGTGGTCACTGGAATGATGACTAGAATCTGCAGCAGTTTGTACACATTTACATAGGACCTGCAGTCGCAATGAGAGAGGGCATCTATCCGGTGCTAAAACCTAAAACGCTTCCTCGATGTCGTTGGCATCCTTGTTTAGGTACTTTGCACAAACAGTAGGCTGTTCGATTCCAGTGATGTCCGTAGTTTCGTCAGGAAGTATGGAGAAGCAGCCTGCTTTTGCAACTAGGCTTTCTTTGATAATTTCACCACAAATTTCTATATTTTGGTAATGTGCATCGGGGCTTAAACACGAGGCATTACTGGGGCAACTTTCCAAATGCTTCTTCAGATATGTATCTCCACAATCAGCTCGCATGCGAAGAAGCGCTGTGAAAATACCTGTATTTTCAGTGGCGGCTATGCGTAAATCCATAGGGCCACTGTCCCTGTGGCCACGGAGAGCCAGACCTCGCCCGCAAATAGAATTTCCTCAATAATAGGCCATTTATTTTCTTCTGTTTTCTCATATTTTACTTTGCCTGCCCTGGTCCAGCTGATCGATCACATTGGGCACGCTTCCTGAATATGTTTGGAGAAAATTATCAGCTGCTAGCTCACAGTCACGGTGATATTTAGTATTTTCGTGTGTGTGGAAGATTGGGAGCGCGTGCTTTCATTTCTGGAACGGCTTGGACACGAGAGCTCCAGTGCACACATGTTGGCCCAAGTTTATAAGAGCATTAACCCCATAAAGTTCCAGAATTGGAAATCTTTTAAAGCACGCCTTTGGAAATGTCAGTGCACCTTTCGCGTCAAAAGTTTATGAGAACTTTATACCCATAAAGTTTAGGAATGGAAATCCACGCGCTCCGTAGATTCCGCGGCCGCTGCGAGTTGCCGCAACGCGCCCGCACGCTATCGAAAAACCCTTGAAAGATTGTGCTCGGATCCTTGCGGTACGTGACTCCAGGTGCAAGGGTGTTGCCACGAAATCCAGCCCGAGTTCGCAATATTCGTGCCGAATTTCCTTATCGAGCGTGAAAAAGACATGGTACACTGAATCCAGAATGATTCCCGGCGTCGGTGATAGTTTTGGTCGGCGGTGCATGCCGGCACGAAAAAATTCGCTCATCAGCATCAATGTTAGCTCACGCGCAAGCGCGGAAAGTTTTTTCGCTGCGTCGGCTCTCGAAAGAGGAATGACAACGCAGTTGACACCGTCATGGGCAGATCGGGCCGCTGCGTCCACTCGATCATTGCCATGTATGCAACAGTGACTAGGCAACCACTGATATATCGTGCCCTTCATCAACTATGCGATGGTGTACTTGTCTTATCTCTGCGACGAGCTGCTCATGTGATCCATGGCGCAGTACTGAGAGTAAACTCTGGAGGGCTGCCTTGGAGTCACAGAAGATTGACCATGTATGGGGTGGTTCCTCCAGAATGAAATGAAGAGCCGCACGGAGGGCTACCAGTTCAGCAGCTGTCGTTGATGAGACATGTCACGTCTTTAGCTGTATCTTGGCGGATCTTGCTGGAATCACCACTGCGGCAGCTGAACTTGTAGGTGTGACTGAGCCATCGACATAAACATGTACGCGGCCACTGTGAACCTGATGTAAAATTCCTAACGTGGCCTGTTTCAGGGCAAATGACGGCATGTGAGCTTTCTATAGGCTCCATTGTGATATCTGCGACCAACAGTATATAGGTCAGACGGAGACCGTGTTCAAACTCCATCTATATAAACACAGAGCTCACGTCCGCGCGCTACCACATCTTCCATTTTAAAAACATCTCAGTCTGCCGAGCATTAATTTTACAAAATACGTGTCACCCTTCTCCAGTAATGCTTCGGCTCTTCTCGTGAACGGGAACAAATAGTCGTATTTTATCCACAAATTTTGGACAATCATGCACGGCATAAATGAACACATGGAAAACCTCGCGTTTATTCGTGCATAGGTTACAGTAACTAAATAATAACTCTATCATCGCAAATGCAAACCGAATACGTGGGCGGTGCTGAAAGAATGTCCACGACTCAGCTGGGGGAGCGGACAGACGGGTCTACATTACTGTACCTTGTTTTTCTTCTAATTCTTATTTCGCCGCATTATTATATACAGGGTGATCATTTTGAAGTTTTGTGGCATTTTTAAAAATAGCCTGTTGCGGAAAACATAACTCTATCCTTGGGCTGGATTATTCAGAGAGGTGGACATTACTCGCACGAGAAATCGAAACACATATTCAACTAATTAACAAAATCCTCTAATTATCTTTTGAACTATTCATACCTCTGTCACACGAGCACCCAAAAACTACCTTACGTTAGCGGTCTTTTACCAAGATGAAATACTTTTTAATGAAGAGGTGTTGGTGCAGCACGGCACTAACGATCTCTTTTCAGTGCTTCCTTCTGGACACGCTACCGAAAGCGTGGCGCTAGCGTTCGAAACGAAATTGGCCTAACTAAACTGATGTATCTCAAGATATAAAGTGAAAACTTATTGTATTACACGTTTTTCAAATAAATTGGATGCTCACAATGCCGCGCGCGCAGTTTACCCGTGCGACCTGCTTACGAGAGTACAGAAGAAAATGAGCATTATTGGGTTTACTACACCTCATGTGAGACATCAGGTTATTTTTTTATGATAAGTCTAGGTGACAGAAAAATACGCATTTGCTTATTTTCTTTAATATAGGTCATTGCTGGCGCCCACTGGTTTCGAAGCTACTCCTTCTCGGCCGTAAAGGAGATCGACGAACTCCGCTTCCAGAGAAGACCGCTTCTGAAAAAGTGATCGTTCCCTGTCGTGTGCTTGCGGGTGAAACTCTTTTTCGGGAGATAACCTTTTGCTAAAAAGACTTTCAAGTGCCCGTGTGACAACTTTACGGCACATATTTCAATTTACGAGTTGTAGCCGGTGAGTTTGCAAGGCGTATCCACTTGGAATACATTTCCATAATGAGGCTATTTTGGAGATATGTGCCATCAAACTTAGCGTAAAAATTATCTTTTTCCACTTACACCTTTAACAAAACACTCTTTCATGCATTGAAGCACAAAAGTAACTGGAATGCCGATGTATTTTGTCCCCACTTTGGGAAATATTATCTCGAAACTGGTGCCATCCTTGAAATTCATTACAAGTGAATACGTCTTACAAGCTCACCAGCTGCAGTTTCGAAATTGCAATATTTTCAATTTATTAAGAAGTTGATTAGCAATTTCTTGGGAATTAGTTGACTTATGTGTTTCGATTTCTCATGCTAGTAATGCCCGCCTCTTCGAATAATTCAGCTCAAGGACAAGAATTATGCTGTCTGCCGCAGGCGATTTTTAAAAATTCCGTAAATCATAAAAATGATCACCCCGTACATATCAGTGAAGCATTGAATCGCAAGATCCAATCACAGAATCACAACATCAAACAGTGTAGTGAAGGCAGCATTCTCTAGAATTAAACAAATTTTTATGGGTGTTCTGCAAATAAATATATATTACACCGAGTGTATTTCGGGCATTTATTTAATGTGCCGATTCAACCCAGAACTTAGAAAAAATGAGCATTTTGGAAACGTTTTTCAAAGATAACGCGGGAGGTAAAGGGTTAAAGATATGTGAACTCAAAGCAAATACGTCCAGCTGCAACACATAACATTAGTTACCTTGCTTCATTGACAACCTCGGGCACTACAACAATATACCGGGTGTTCAAAATTAGGCTTTACGGGATTTTTAAAGATCGCTTGCGGCAGGTAGCATAATCCTTAATATTGAGCTGCGTTATTCGACGAGGCGGACATTAGTAGCACGAGAAAGCGAAACACATATTCAACTAATTAACAAAAATTGACTAATTAACTTAGTTCATTACTTTACGACACATATTGCAATTTACGAATTGTAGCCGGTGAGTTTGCGAGACGCATTCACTTAAAATGAATTTCCAGTATGACACCAGTTTCGAGATATTTCCCAAAGTGTGGGACGAAATACATAGGCGTTCCCGTTACTTTTGTGCTTCAATGCATAAAACAACCCCATTTTGGTAAAAAAGCAAGTGGAACAACAGTGCATTATTACGGCGAGTTTGATGGCACATATCTCCAAACTGGTTTCATTCTGGAAATTCATTCCAAGTGGATACGCCTGACAAGTTCACCGGCTACAATTCGTAAATTGCATAATGTGTCGTAAAGTAATTAACTAAGAAGCAATTTAGTGTTTTTTGTTAATTAGTTGAATATGTGTTTCGATTTCTAGTGCTATTAATGTCTGCCTCATCGAATAAGTCAGCTCAATGATAAGAATTACGCTACCTGCCACAGGCGATTTCTAAAAATTCCGTAAAACTTAAAAATGAACACCCTGTACTTTATAGTTTTACACCTACTTACCTACAAAAGTGGACAAAATGCATTCGTCTTTGGTACAACGCAACGCTGATAATGCACAACTAAACGAATGTAAATGAACCTTCACTAATTAATCATGAGCAGGTTTATTCTCGCTCAGGTGCTCATTGAAACGGTGTGCTGTGCCAAGAATGTGAGTCGAAGAAGGGTGGTGACAGTCTTGTGCAGTGCCCCGGGGAAATGCATGCAGCAGCACGACAATACCTGCTTTCCCGTTTTTGCTCACACCACGCCAACCAATTAATCGCGATTAAATCATTAATCCAAAAGTTGGACAGTTATAATGGCCCTGCACAAAGCACTATACTGGTAATAAAATCACCTTGAGCGCTTGTAGAATGGCTGCCGTAATGCTGCTGACTTGCCGAGGAGGGGCCGAACCCCTTCGTATAGCCAGCGATGGCTGGGCGACTGAACTTCGCAGGAGCGACCACGCACGCAATGCAAGCCCATGCAAAGCTTGTTTGCATAGGGGCACAGAAGGCACTCACCGGTGACGGGGTCCTCAGGGATGCCGTTCCAGGGGCTGAAGTAGCGAGAGATGAAGTCGTAGTCGTCGTTACTCCTGCCCCGAATGGTGACTGCGACGCCGAGCACTCGGTCGCCGCTCTCGGAGTGCAGCATTCGCGCGGGACTGGGGCTCAGGGCCTCGAGGGCTGACCTACGTGCCCCGCCGCATGTATTTCATTCTCTCATGTTAAGTATACTATACGAGAGAGCTGATCAAATGCAGCTTGCAATTATCCCAGGACTGCGCGACTGGGCCGTGGTTTGAACCATGGATAAGCGGCATAAGTTCAAGCTAACGGAATCTGGATGCCCTGCGGCCCCGCTACCGACATCCACCTGAAGCAAGATCTGAGAATTCAGAAGAGCCAAGATCGAATATCGTTCGAAGAGCACCTCAATACTTCCGGTGCTCGCGCAAAATGTTTCTGGCCTCTGAGATGCAAAAAAAAAAAAGAAGAAGAAAAAGAAAAAAGTAGAAAGTCCACGTGGTGTCGAGTACTGTTAGGCAATCTTGACTCGTTTTGACAGTGGAAATTGTATTCAGGGATGTAACAGTTGGTGGAATTCGTACAATTGGCATTGTCAAAATAATAAGAGGTGAATCAAGTTTTGAAGCACCAGCGGTTAGCTGTATACCACAGAGGTAAAAAAAACAAAACCGCACGGAAGAAATGCTGTGCGTTCGCCGCACCAATCTGCCATGACCAATGCCCTATCAGCATAAATTTAAATGTGGACATGAAATAACTGATCAGAACATCTGTTACCCGTAATTACACGGACGTTTGACGTGTTAGTTACCGTTATGTAGCCGATTTCTAAGCGTGGAACAGTCCGAAGTGTACGTTTTGGAGTCTTATTAAACCACTGTTACAAGTACGTGGTGAACCTGGAAATGAAATAACGCATTGGTGCATTTCCCAAATTTTTCGTGTTTGAATTTGAGCCGATAGTACATTTCGTCCACAGGTATACATGCAGCTGCGTTTATCATCTAAACGACCCGCCGCCGCGGCTCAAGCAAAAGTCAGCAGGACGTTGTACTCACCTGGTGCAGGAGTCTTGCAGGCGCACCACGAGCTTCTTCGCATCAGCTGAGTAGCGCACTTCGGCCACCGGGGTTTCACCGACCACGGCCTGCAACGTGATACGCACTCCCAATAATCAAAGATCGGACAAACGAAGCATTCAGATATGGGAAACTATATCAACTTCAGCAAGGCTACAAGAAGTGTGCGCAAAAAGCTTTTTCAATACGGAAAAGCTAGTAAGGAGCAGTTCACGGTACGCGATAACGAACTATATATACACAAGTGCTTTGTCTACTCGCGAGCAACCGATAGTATTTGTCAACTAGAATCTGGCAGTGCCGGAAGTTAAAACGATTTCTCGTCCGCTTCTACGTCTGCAGGTCGTGCCATTTCCGTGTCCTAGCACATCAAACGTTACACCCCCTGTTCCACGAAACATATCCTTGCTACTTTCAAATGTGCGAAGCATAACCAATAAGTGAGACACTTTATCGGCTAGCTATCGTTGACTCACGCTCTGCTGACGTTGTGGCGCTTACAGAAACGTGGCTTTCTCCCGAAGTAGCCAGTAGCGAACTATTTGACTGCGATAAAAAATACACCATTTATCGATGTGATCGTCACACCGGAAAAGGGGAGGTGTACTTATAGCAGTAGCCGATAGCCTAGCGTCACATATGATATCAGTGAACTCTTCCTTAGAGCTTCTGTGTGCGAATATTCCGTTTGCGTCATCAAAGCGCTCTTTTTTGTGTGTGCTACAGGCCGCCCAACGCGACACCTGATTTTTGTGAAGTATTGCATGACGTGTTGAACTCATTAGTTCTACAATTCCCGCGTGGTCCTTTGTTTCTGTTAGGAGACTTTAACTTTCCTAAAATTGATTTTTCAGGTACCGGCCCTACGGACACTGAAACAACCGTCGAGAATAAACTATTTGGTAATTTATGTTTAGATTTCAATTTCACTCAACTAGTCACCAAACCAACAAGAGTAGGCCTTACGTCTGCTGACGTGTTCGATTTGATCCTGACCACGACACCAAACTTAGTGCACTCGCTGACTTACTTTCCTGGTCTTAGCGACCATTGCTGCCTTGAATTTACCTTAAACTATACTATTACCAAGACAATAAGAAACTACAAGAAAGAAGACTATGCAGCAATAAATAAGGAACTGGAACAGTTCATTGATAATTATATGCCTGCCTTTTCTGACAGGTCAATCTAGCAGAATTGGAGCCTCTTTAGAGACGAAGTCGCTTCATTGATCGACAGGCACGTACCACAACAAGTTATATCCAAAAAACAGCAAGTGCCATGGTTTACAACAAACTTAGAAAGGCTTCTAAATAACAAAAAGCGCCTCTTACGTTCTGCAAAGCTCGGCAGCAGTGTTTTTCGTTGGCATGCTTATTACGAAGCTCTTTCCGCATATCGATCTTCTATCAAAAACGCCAGGATTGACTATCTCAACATTACGCTTCCCTCGCTATTGTCTACTGACCCATCCAAGTTTTGGAAAAGCGTTAAACCAATGAAAGACACCGTAATAACACTTACTGATTCCGATGGGCGTGCACTGCGCAACGAAGAATGCTGTTCCGTTCTTAACGACGTTTTTTCGCAATGTTTTTCCGATTCACGAACAATTCCGGTGCCGCAGCTCTGCGACAGCAGGTTTTTTCCAATGGATTTTCCCGTGATTGAATTTGAAGGAGTCATTAACTTAATTCGGAAACTTAGGCTGTCGTCTGCTTGCGGCACTGATGAGATAAACGCGAAATTTCTGAAAAACACTGAAGCGTACTCTTCCATAATTTTGTCGCACATTTTCATGCAGTCTCTCCAGTGCTCCACTTTGCGTGCACCTGATTTGAAAGTGGGGAAGGTGATTCCCGTTTTTAAATCCGGTAACCAACACTCTGCTTTAACTACCGACCAATTTCTTTAACAAGTATCCCCTGTAAGATGCTTGAGCATGTAATCTATTCTAACCTTATTACACTTCTTGAAACCAACTCATTCTTCAGCAGGTTCCAACACGGCTTTCGTAAGCACCACTCGGGCGAAACTCAGCTTCTGTCTTTTACGCACGATGTCACCTTAGCGCTAGATAATAGAATTCCGGTTGATTGTATGTTTCTAGACTTCGCAAAAGGGCATTTGATAAAGTGTCGCACCAACTATTACTACTTTCGCTCAGCACACTGAACATCGACCCCAATATTCTCAAATGGATAGAATGCTTTCTGACTAACCGCACTCAGTACGTAACAGCTAATGATTGTTCCTCACATCACTGTGCAGTTAAATCTGGCGTTCCGCAAGGCTCAGTTTTAGGTCCTTTGCTCTTTTTAATATACAGGGTGTCCCAGCTATCACGCAGCACGATTTAAAAAAGAGGAACGGCGTTACGCCAAGCAAACCTAGTGCGTATTGTTTCCAGTACAGTGGAGTAGCCGCCAGGAATTTTTTCGGTACTGAGATTTAATTAGGTAATTGTAATTAATTATCTAACTCGAGAAGTACTGTCCTAATTATTAAAGTGTCAATTAGAAAGTTGTAGAGCAACATGAAAAACTCCCGATACAGCTCTCTGTTGCTCAATACGTGCTACATAAAAGTGTTTTTCCGAGCGTGAAAGAAGCCCGCGAATACACGCAAAGTGCCTCGAGCGGCCAGTCGCGCGGCAATTCTGCGTGTATTCGCGGGTTTCTTTCACACTCAGGAAAACGCATTTATGTAGCACGTATTGAACAACAGAGAGCTGTATCGGGAGTTTTTCATGTTGCCCTACAACTTTCTCATTGACACTTTAATAATTAGGACAGTACTCCTCGAGTTAGATAATTGATTACAATTACCTAATTAAATTTCAGTAACGAAAAAATTACTGGCGACTACTCCACTGTACTGGAAACAATACGCACTAGGTTTGCTTCGCGTAACGCCGTTCCTCTTTTTTTTTTTAAATCGTGATTCATGATAGCTGGGACACCCTGTATATCAATGACCTTCCGTGTAACATCAAGTCATCCATAAAACTGTTTGCAGCTGACTGTGTCATGTACCATAGAATAACTAACGAAAACGTCAACTACCTCTTTCAAGCTGACCTTAATCGCGTCTCTGACTGGTGTAGTACTTGGCAAATGAACCTTAACGTAAATAAATGTAAAAATATGGCAATCTCGCATTTTTCTAACACTTCTGAACCTTTTAAATGCACTTTGAACGGAACTAAATTAGAGCAGGTTAGTACTTACAAATACCTTGGTGTTTACATATTGAATGATTTATCATGGCATTCTCACATTAACTACATTACTAATAATGTTTGTCGTACTCTTGCTTACCTTCGCTGAAACTTTCGCCAAGCGCCAGCACACCTTAAACTACAGCTATATCAAACATTAAACAGTCCAATGCTCGAGTACGCTTCAGCCGTATGGGATCCAGCTCAATCAACGCTAATTGACTCCTTAGAATCGGTCCAGAACCGTTCAGCTCGATTTATACTCAATAATTCTGCTCGTACTGCCAGTGTGACCTTGATGGAATCCACTCTTTACCTTCCAGACCTGGTAATGAGAAGAACGATTTCCCGTGTCTTGCGTTTTCATAAAATTTTCTTTCATAATCAAGTACTTCGACAGGAATTCAGCTCAGAACCTGCTTACTTTTCATCACATGTTGACCGCCGCACTAATCTCTTCTTACATTATTTTCTTCCGAAGACAAGTAGAGAGTGGAATCACCTTCCTCCCTCCATCGCTGCCACTTGTAACGAAGCGTTGTTCAAGTCTGCAGTTACTGAACACTTACTGGTGTAGCTGCAAACTGCATGATGTTTTTTTTTTTCCTTCCTGTGAATTTCTTTTATTGTTTTGTTTTGTATTTACATTGTACCCACCCCCTCTGTAACGCCCCCTGGGTCTTGAGGGTATACTAATAAATAAATTAAATATGTCTCTTTTAATTGCTATTTGATTTCATATTGTTCCTACAAATAACATGCATCCTTCGTATAAAGAAAACAGTAGCTTTCTGCTGACCTGAGTTAACCATAATTACCACGAAAGTTTCATCGAATGCTCTATAGAGCCAAACGTGCGTCATCGCACGGTTTTGTTTCGTTACCACAAGATTAACAAGCCGCTAGATCATATATAATCCCGTCCGCGGAGGCCGCATTTCGATGGAGTCGAAATACAAAAACACCCGTGTGCTTGCGTTGTAGTGCACGTTAAAGAACCCCAGGTGGTCAAAATTAATCCGTAGCACTCCACTACGGCGTGCCTTATAATCAGAACTGGTTTTGGCACGTAAAACCGCAGAAAAAAGAAGTAGACCTAACCACATATGCAGTCTAGCATATCCCATAAAAAAGGGAGGAGGAAGGGAGGAGGAAAGAGAAAGGCAGAAGGCAGGGAGGTTAACCAGAATAACGTCCGGTTGGCTACCCTACACCGGTGGAATGGGAAAGGGGAACACAAAGATGACAGGGTGGGAGAGGAGGGAAGGAAAGAAGGCAAATTAGCGATTAGTTCGCTGACGCGTGTGTTATTGCACTAATAGTCACAGACGTTGACACAAGCCCGTCGTCTTCAAGAAGCACGAAAGTGCCTTCACCGCTTTATGGGCCGACGAGCGATGGGGGCGGTGTTCCAGCAGCACCTGCACGGAAAGCGTCCGATTGTCCAGTTTTTTTAGCGCGTTAGCAAATTCTTGTCTTTCTGGGGCATATCGTGGACAGTGGTACAGCAGGTGGTCGATAGTTTCGTCGGTGCCGCAGACCTCGCATGCTGCACTGTCGGTCACTCCAATTAATGTAGAGTATGCCTTTGTGAAGGCAACTCCTAACCAAAGGCGACAGAGAAGCATAGCTTCACGTCGAGGAAGTCCGAATGGAGGTCGGAGTTGCAGTGAGGGGTTCAGTCGATGCACTCGTGTAACTCTAAAGTTTGGCGAGTTTCACTCGGTCAGTGAGAGACTGCGTGCCATGTGTCGAAGCTGCCTTGCGGCGTCTGTCCTCGAAAGCGGAATTGGAACGCTGTGCTCTTGGTGTGATGTGCGAGCAGCGTTATCTGCGGAATCATTGCCACTGATTCCACGATGACCCGGTACCAATTGAAAGACAACCTCGTGGCCTTTTTGTTGGACGTGATGGTGAAGTTTCCCGGTTTCGTATGTCAAATGTTCATGACAGGCGCGTCCGAGAACGGACTGCATGCACTGTAATGCCGGTTTTGAATCTGAAAACACAGCCCATTTTCTAGGTCTTTCAGAATCAATGAATTCCAGTGCAAGACGCAGAGCCGTTAGTTCTGCCGCCGTTGAGGTCGTGACATGCGATGTCTTGAACCGCCGTGTTATTCCTCGCGTTGGTATATCCACCGCACCACCAGAACTGGACGACGTAGTCGATCCATCGGTATAGATGTGCACGTGGTTGCTGTACTTTTCATGCAAGAGGAGTAAGCTCAGTTGTTTTAGAGCAGGGGCCGGTAGATCTGACTTCTTCTGTAGTCCTGGAATCGTTATATGTACTTGTGGATGGCTCAAACACCACGGAGGAAACACTGGCTTGGCCGCAGGTGTGTACCCTGAGGTAAACGATGCGTGCACTGACAGTAGCGCTAAATGTCGAGCAGGTCCTTTCAGCAGTGAGGCTCGCCAGCATAGTGTCTGAGATGCGTACGCATTGTCTCAACGGTAATGTGCGTCGTGATTGGGTAATCCTGGTCAATGGCAATGGTTTCAGCCGTTGACGCACTGCGTGGTAAGCCAAGACATATTTTAAGGGCTTGGACTTGAATGCTCTGAATCGTACGCAGGTTAGTCTTGCAGGTGTTGGATATTGCAGACAGGCTGTACCACAGGAATCCAACGAACAACACTATGTACAGCTGTAACATACCGTGTATGGATACTCCCCAACTTTTTCCTGCAAGGAACCTGAACAGGTGACAGATAGCAGTCAACCGCTTTTTCGCGTAATTCACATGCGGAGTCCAAGACAGGTCTCTGTCAATTACGACTCCCAAGAACCTGTGACTTCTGCTGTATGGTATAAGTTGTCCGTGAATTGATATGCCGTAAGCAGACATTGGCGTCCTGGTGAATGCCACCATTGCGAATTTTCCACATGAAATTTCAAGTCCTTGTTGACGAAGGTAGCAAGATGTCATTGTGGATGCCTTCTGAAGCCGAGCGCGCTCAGCTGAAGTCGTGTTACACCTTATGCCCAAATGCAGATGTCGTCCGCATAGATGGAAAGTCGTACAGTGCTTGGCAGGTTGTCAGCTAATCCAATGAGGGTTAGATTAAAAAGCGTCGGGCTAAGCACTCCACCCTGAGGCACTCCTCGGCTACCGTAATGCTCGGATGCAGGGCCATTTTCTGTGTGCACTTAGAATGATCTTTGTAAGTAGCTGCACACCCACATATATATCTTACCACCAAGACCTACTGCTTCTAACGCGCCAAGGATGGCTTCATGGGTGACATTATCGTAAGTCCCTTTAACGTCTAGACACAGAGCAGCAGATAGTCGTTTACAGGCTTTCTGGTGTTGCACAAATGTTACCAAGTCAACAACGTTGTCTGTTGACGAACGGCCACGCCTGAATCCGGCCATAGCGTCTGGGTAGATTTTATAGTACTCTAAGTACCATTCCAGACGTGTTAAAATCATTCTTTCAATTGTTTTTCCGACACAGCTGGCAAGTGCGATCGGACGGTATGAGGAAATGTCCAAAGGCGACTTGCCAGCTGTGAGAAGTGGAATGAGGTGACTTGACTTCCATTCCTGCGGAACCGTACCCGTCTGCCAGGAGTCGTTGTATAGGAGCAAGAGTGCCTTCCGAGCTTGGTCTTCTAGGTTACACAGGGCACGGTACGTAATTCCGTCAGGTCCTGGTGCTGAAGAACGCCTGCACAAAGCCAGCGCAGCTTCTAGTTCTTACATAGAAAACGGGTACTCCATGCGAGGATCGCGTGAAAACAGGAGCGTCCCCGTTTTCCTTTCCGCCGCCGAACAGGCCGGACGTGTTTCGAGCGAGCTCCTCAACAACGACCACCACCAAGGCCACGAGCAGGGAAAGCGGCGTCCGTCTCGGCTCCCTTTTCTCCTCGACCTGGCGGCCGGCCAATGACTCCGACCATTTTCGACCTTTTCGAACCTTTTTTTGTGATCTGCCACGCCACCGACGCGCTAAGCATAGCGCGCAACGCTCGACTCCGAGCGCCTGCGCAACGCGCAGCTGCGTTCCACGCCACACCTGCGGCCGACGCCGCCCGTTTTCACCGCCTCCGCCGAAACCGTTCGCAACCATCCAAGCCGCCGACATGGCATACCAAGTCGAAGGCGTCTCCATCACCCCTGCTGAGCTAGAAGCCGACTCACGATGGATCCGTAGCGTGAAAGCACACCGTGCAGCCGCGGCCCACCAGGCCATCGCCTCGACGCCGCCTGCCTCGCCCCCATCCAAGACCCCTACTCCACCGCCAGCCATCACCCCCAGCACTACCACTCTCCATCGTCACGCTCCCCTCCCTCGCCTCCCAGCAGAGGACTTAAAAATCGTTTTCAGACCGGGAGGGGGGCTTGACCTCCGCTCTACCACTTACCACTATCCTTCTTCTGAGACCCACTCAAACGTTGCCACCCTGGTGCACCGTAACCTTGCTGCCGTGCTGAACCAGCTGGACGTTTCCGACTGTGCCCATCTCCTCCTCGAAATCCTTCCCCGCCGTCGCACTGAGGCAAGCCTCTTTGTTCTTAATGTGTACAGCCCTCCCAAAACCCCTTCTGCCCCTCTACTCCTCGTCCTCCGCAAAGCGCTCGCCTGCGTTGGCAGCAACGCCATGGTCGTTCTGGGCGATTTCAACGCACCTCATACTAGCTGGGGCTACCCCCAGAACACCCGCAAGGGCCACTCGCTCTGAACTTTCATCCACAACGAATGTCTTTCCGTCCTTAATGACTTCGCTCGCCCCACCAGGATCGGATCCAGTGTCCAACGAGACACCAATCCGGACCTTACCCTCACCAAAAATGTAGCCCATCCGACCTGGTCTAATACGGGAGTCTCCCTCGGTAGCGATAACTACATCCTCTGCACCACTTTCCCTCTCCCCTCCCTTGCTCGCACCTCTACTCGTCTCACCCAGATACTTGACTGGGACCGCTTCCGTTCCACTCGTCTTTCTACTTCCTCCTCTGCTCCTATCACCGATCTCTCTGCCTGGACTGAGACCCTTTTGGCAGACGTCCATGCAGCCACATCCACACTCCCTGCAGCACCACACTCCACCACGGCAGACAGCCGTCTGCTGCACCTTTGGGAGGCCTATCACGCTGTCCACCGCCGGTGGCAGGCTCAGAAGCACAATCGCCGCCTGCGCCTCCGTTTGGCCCGGCTCGCGTCGGACATGGAGGAGCACTGCTCCTCTCTTCTTCGACAACAGTGGGGCCAGACATGCGACCGCATGGCCGGCAACCTGGGTCTCCGCGACACGTGGTCACTTCTCAGGGTGCTGCTAGACCCTACACACACCAAAGCTTCCCAGCGCAAGGATATATCCCATCTCCTTCACTCCTCCCCACTCACCGATACTGACTTCCTGGCGGCCCTCCGGGACCGCTACCGCTGCACCGACCCCCCTACAACTCTTCCCGCCTACACCGGTTCCCCCAACCCTGACCTTGAGGCGGACATCTCCCTGGGAGAGGTTCTTGCGGCGCTACTCACGATCCGCACCACCTCGGCCTCGGGGGCGGACCGCATCACTAACAAGGTACTCCGAAACCTAGATACCCCCTCCATCGAAGCCCTTACTGACCTTCTCAATACGCATTGGCAGGCTGGTACTCTTCCTTCCTCCTGGACCCATGCACGTGTCTCTTTCATCCCCAAACCCGGTAAACCTATTGCCCTCGAGCACCTCCGCCCCATCTCTCTCACCTTCTGTCTCGGCAAGCTGTTCGAGCACGTCATCCTGGCTCGCCTCCAGACCTATCTGGATCATCATGACCTATATCCGGACTCTATGTTCGGCTTTCGTCCCCAGTTGTCCACCCAGGATGTCATGCTCCAGCTTTCCGAGGATGTCCTACACCCCTCCCACCACAAACGCGCTCGAGCTATCCTGGCGCTGGACCTTACCAAAGCATTCGACAATGTACACCACACTGCCATTTTGGACGCTCTCTCCTCCCTTCATGTCGGACCCCGTGTCCATGCTTACGTGACCGCTTTCCTCGCCCACAGCACAGCCGAGATCTCGTACGGCCCACTTTCTTCTCCTTCTTTCTCCCTTGGCAACAAGGGTACTCCCCAAGGCTCTGTCTTGTCCCCTCTTCTATTTAACGTCACCCTCTTCCCGCTGGCACGTGCACTACGCACTATCCCAGCTCTGTCTCATGCTTTCTACGCCGATGACATCACCCTATGGGTGACCACCGGCAATCTTGGCGACATGGAGACCACTCTCCAGGCGGGCGTGGACGCGGTGGCGACTCACGCCCGGTCTGTCGGGTTGAGCTGCTCCCCGGCCAAATCGGAGCTTTTGCTCTTTCTGCCTCGGGGGATGGCCCCCCTGTCGCCTTCTCCACTCACAGTCTCCCTTGACGGCACACCCATTCCCCTCGTCTCTACTCTCCGCATTATCGGACTCTTTCTTCAGTCCAATGGCAAGCACACCACCCTCATCACTCGACTCACAAACACTGTACACCAGACCATCCGCCTAATACGCCGCATTGCCAACCGTCACCACGGCATGCGCGAACACGACCTCCGCCGCCTAGTCCAGGCCTTCGTTCTCAGCCGCTTCATCTATTCTCTTCCGTATATTTTCCTTTCACGCACCGAGGAAGACAAAGTCAACAGCCTCATTCGTCAGGCATATAAGTCGGCCCTGTCTCTTCCCACATCTACTTCAACGGCTCGGTTACTGTCGATGGGCGTCCACAACTCCCTTACAGAGCTGACGGAGGCCCATCGCGCGGCCCAGCTCCTCCGTCTCTCCCGCACTCGGCCTGGTCGCGCACTTCTCTCTACCCTTAAACTCTCCCCTCTTACCCCTCTTCCCCCCTCACTGCCCATCCCTTCCCACGTCTACTCCCTGCTAACCGTTAATCCCCTCCCTAAGAATATGCACCCTGAACACCACCCGTCCCGTAGAGCAGCGCGAGCCTCCGCGCTCTGGCGTCAGTACGAACGGCAACCCGCCGTGGCTTACGTGGATGCCGCCCCGTACCGCCACTACCCAGCCCATGCCCTTGCAGTCACTGACAACTCTTTTCGACCCACTCTTACTGCCTCAGTATACACTTCGACCTCGGTCGAGGCCGAAGAGGCAGCTATTGCCCTTGCCATCACGCAAACCTCCGCGGAATACATTTTCAGTGATTCCAAGCCTGCAGTCTACAACTACGCGGTTGGACGGGTGGCATCCCCGGCCTCCGGTATCTTGCGTTCCGACACTGTTCCCTCTCGCCCAATCCAAATCATCTGGGTGCCCGCTCACGCGGCCCATCCTGGCAACGAGGCGGCCAATTCCATCGCTCGCGATTCGACTGACCGAGCAAGCCCGCCCCCGCCGGGAATGGATACGCGCGATGCGCTCCTCACGTACCACGATATCACCTTGCACTACCGCCTATCTCGTCTCACCTTCCCCCCACCGCACAAATCCCTTTCCCAGCACCACCAACACTTGTGGCGCCACCTTCAGGCACACACCTTTCTTACTCCTGCACGTCTTGCCCTCTTCCACCCCGGGACGTACTCGCCGGCCTGCCGCTCATGTGACAGCTCCCGCGCCGATTACGATCACATCTTATTCTCCTGCCCGGCACACTTGCCCCCTGCCTCTTGGCACCTAACCAGTCCGCAGCAGTGGGAGGCTGCTTTGTCCAGCACCGAGCCGGATCTCCAACTCCGGCTGGTGACCTGGGCAGAGGACGTCGCGACTAGGCACGGCCTGGACGCCACAACCGGCAGCCTGAAGGCCGCCCACAACGCTGCTTTTTAATTTTCATTACTTCGGGCCTTCTCAATAAAAGTTTTCCACCACCACCAGCCCGTTCCCGTTCCATCGGAATTTGCCTCGCCAGAAATTTTTCTGCAGAAAGATTCAATCTCTCTACATTGTAGATGTAGTGCCAGAGATTTAAACGGGAGACGCTTACCAAAGGTTGTGCGAAGGCCACGAACAGTCCTCCATATAAGCGACAAAGGTTTTCGCGGATCCAGGGACTCGCAAAAGGATACCCATTATCGGGAAGCCAGCTTGTTTATGTGACGCTGTATTTTCTTTTGTGTTCGTCTAGCCAATCTCAAATCATGAGTAGACTTCGTGCGTCTATATCTTCGTTCCGCACGATGACGAATTGCTCGAAGTTTCTCGAGTTCGATGTCGAAATTGGTGCGGGCAGAACTATTCAAAAGCGAATGCGTGGTTGTTTGTATGGCATCCTTTATCGCGCCCTCTAGGTTGTAGGAGGTACCGTCACGACAGCAGTCTGCCATGATTATTTTGTATTTAGGCCAATCGGTGCAATGGACCGCTCTGGGGGACTTGGAGCTAGTCAGACCTTCAATCTTCAAATAAGTTGGGATGTGGTCGCTACCTCGCGTTTCTAAATCCAAAAACCAGTGCACTCTTCTCGAAAACGAACGTGAAACGAAGGTAAGGTCCAAGCAGCTACTATACACTGATCCACGCAGATAAGTGGGGCTTCCATCATTTGACAGGCAAAGTTCGCGTTCAGAGGCAAAGTACACCAATGTTCTGCCTCTAGAGTTCACTTTGGAGCTTCCCCATAGGTAATGGTGGGCATTAAAGACCCACGGCTGTGGAGTCAACGTCAAAATTCCCTGTAAGCGCTCACAATCTAGACGACTTGTTGGAGATAAGTACGCTCCAAGAATTGTGAACGTGAGCTTTTTCTTCTCACAAAAAAAGGAAAACGTAACATCGATGCATAAGGTCGCGAAAGTTTTAAGACCATATCGCCTCAGCGACGTCAGGTTGAGCTTAAGTTCGCCCGATATTCAGGCATATTCTTCCTGCAAAAATATTTTTTAAATATGGAACACAGCTCTTCTGTTATTTCTGCACACTTCGGTCATGGTGTAACAGCACTTCACGGTACTAAAGAAAACAGGCTACCGAGGGTATACTGCGTGATTTGCCTAAACTAATTTCGCGTGGCCGCGCCACGATGGCTCAGTAGACATGACATACTGCTGTTGACAAAGGCGGATCCAGAACGCTTAGTTTTGTCAGCACTGAAGTGCCGGCACGCATTAAAACGGAGAGGAGGGGGGAAGAAGCGAGGAACTATAGGGTCCCCTCTGGATCCGCCAGTGGCTGCTGAGTATGTACGGATGCAAACACGCTCCTGTATATATCGCCATTGGAGTGCACGTAAAACACCCAGCACTACAGCATTGCTCACACAGCCCCTGTGCCCCAGCCTTGGAACATTAAACCAAACCAAATCAATCAGTCAATCAATCAATCGATCAATCAATCAATCAAATTTTGACTAAACGGAGCAAAATATTGCCCACCATCAAGTTAAATGACTCACTCCATTTCCGCTCGCGTGCATAACAAGGCCGACACCTTCTTGCACGAAACATACACTGTAGCCATCTTTTCAGCATGTGCGGCGAATTCATAAAGCCTTTATACACGAAGCCTGCACCTAGTGAAACGAACGGCGACATGCAAATATACACTTATTGCTCTGCTACAAAGAACAACAAAGTGAAACACCTCCGTAATTATAGTCCAGGGGTTCCCCAACATTCTGGCCTTGGGGAACCCCACCTGTTTACCCATGCTGCGGCGGAACGATTAACACCGATTGATGTGAGCGTTAGGCGTGAAGAAAAATATTCAAAACGTCCGAACCTTAGCGGATATTATCGTTATTTAAAGTAAAAAGTGTTTGTTAATTACCTACAAAATATGAAAATGTGCACTTTTATTAAAGTCACCATGCTTAGAGTGCACAGAAGTTGCCCTCTGGAAAACTGGAGTGTTGAGTGGAGCAACACGGGTCAGTTTCCTTTGTGCGTATATATAGGAGGGCCATGCAGCTTTTCATAAGCTACGTATGGTGCCCCCTTATTCTGTACAAACTTCTCATGAAATTTGATAACAGGGTGTGTGTGTGTGTGTGTGTGTGTGTGTGTGTGTGTGTGTGTGTGTGTGTGTGTGTGTGTGTGTGTGTGTGTGTGTGTGTGTGTGTGTGTGTGTGTGTGTGTGTGTGTGTGTGTGTGTGTGTGTGTGTGTGTGTTAGAAAACACCAGAATATTAAATTCTGGTGTTTTACGTGGCAAAATCACGACATGATTATGAGGCACGCCGTATAGTGGGGAACTCCGGATTAAGTTTGACCACCTAGGCTTCTTTGATGTGCGCCTAAATCTAAGTACGCGAGCGTTTTTACAGCGAAACTGTATATGGCTAGGTTCTGGTGGATCGCGTCCGCGGACAAAACGACGCGTAGAACAACAATTGGAAAAGTGGGCCGATCCTGGTGATAGTGCAGAAAGGGTCCAAGCTCAAAGGCACATACCCCTGTTGCTCAAACGCTAGTCTATGACGATGTGTGTCGAAACATCAGAGATAAAACGTAATAGTCTACCAACTGATAGCTGTGTCTCATTCTCTCTTGACATAGTCATTTCCCTAGCGACGTCATCAGTTGCCCCTTGGACTCGGTATGGGTAAGACACGTGCTGCTCGCTCCAAAGAGGAAGAGCGCGCCTTCAAGGAGCGCCGGCGCGCTCAACAGCGCGAATGGATGCGAAAGCGACGAGAAGCCGAACGCGCAGTGGCCAAACGTACTGCGGCCGATATGGTGCAAGATGGTGTGAATCAAGTCGCCTAAACTCGCTTTCACTTGCACATACAGCATACGGCGCGCGGCGACACAACGAAGTTATGTGTTGTGTCTTTTCAACCATTTAACATAACCACCAAATTTAAAAAAAATAAAATATAATTAAACAAAACCAACAGCTTCGCTGGTCTTCCAACTTCAGATAGTGGAAGGGCTCTGAATTTTTGAATTTCGCCCTTATCGAAATGCGGCCACCATGCTCGGCATCGGACCCGCGACCTCGAGCTCAGCAACTCCATATAGCGACTAAGCTATAGCTGCGGCGGGGAGTGTGTGTGTGAGAGAGATAAATGCCGGCGGATCTTCGGTAGCTCATTTTGCTCGTGTTTTCATCATTTAATTAAACAAAAACAAGAGAACATGTATTTGTCTGATCGGCCTATAAGGTATACATTACTTACTGCAGATCGGCTAAAAAGGGAGAATACTAATTCTATATATAGCTTCCAACAACACACTTGACTTCATTCACATTAAATTCGTGCATGTTGTGTCGAATGTTTTCATGCAACTTTAACATTTGGCGAAAATCCAAAGGGCCCATGCATACTCACGTCGAGAAGGCTCCGGTAATCTTCCTCTTGCTATCTCCACAAGAACAACGGCGTGAGTTGCGGCGACATGCGGACAAGGAAAGCGAAAATGCAACATTTAATGTCTTGCATTTGCCGCTTGCAAATCAGCTCTGGTCAGGAAATACGCGAGAAGCCAACATGTATACCAAAAAAACACGTTTGGTATATTTCCGGCAGAAGCACGGAAGCGTGCACGCGTGCTCACGGGCTGTTGACGCGCGCGCATCCTGTTACCATGTGCACCCAATCAGTTTTATGGTCAGGTCAGTTTTGTCAACACTGTTGATATTCAGTTCCAATCCCTTCTATGCCCATGGTTTCTGCACGCTAAAGATGTTTGGTCATGGAATACCAGCTAGCCCGATTTCCGCGCTGACTGCATTCGCTGAAGTCCTGACTACTTTTGTGTACCACTCCCTGCAATAGTTTACTCGTTGTCAGTGTCATTGCGACAAAAAAGGAAACGCTTGACTCAGCAATTCATTCAGCAAAGTTTCATTTCTCTCATGCGTCAGCCGTTATTGGAAAGAATCTTGATTTCTTTCTTGAACACAAGAAAAGAAACACGCAAACAAAAATAAAGCAGGAAGCTATATATGAACTATACATTTGTTGAGACACCGACCACTACCACCGAAGACTTTGCTGGCAAATCAAGGACGATGGCACCATTTGACTCCCTTGACGCTTTCAACTCGCCGCTCTTGGTGTGGAACCGGAGTTCTCGAGACGCATTTCCTGCAAAGGATCCTTTCGTCAGTAAAAATTGCAGGACTGTACAGAGCGCTCAGACTTCTAATATACTGACACCATTTAGGTCAAAGAAGGGAGAAAGGTATCTGTGTGACCATTCAACACTGTTTCCGTCTAGCTGTCGCTGCAAAGTAAACTGCAAGTACGTGGTGTCAGTGGCGAGTCGGCAATTAAGCAACCATCATGCATATATTATATAAGCGGCACAGTTGCCGAAGCTCTGCGCTAGATGCTGGATCGACGAAGGCTTCCTTTTGACTACCTTCTACGTAGTGTAATAAATTATGTGCATCCCTGTAGAATGTTCTTTTCTTTAATTATTAGGGTAAGTTTGCTCACATGTTCGCAGGTCCAGTTTCGAACAGTTTGTTTTGTGCCTAACGTAATGGCATGTCCAAAGTTTGAACGTGCTCATATACTGAGCGCAAAGACACTCATTCACGAGAGCAATCTGCTGTTGAGGCAAGCGTCGCACTTACAACGCACAGCTTCTCCTAAATAAGCGGCATGCGGTGCCCTAAAGGTGTCATGTCGTGTTCTCTCTTGGCTGTCCGCGTCATACCTTGTCAGCAGATAGCAGCTGAATCGTTTTCGCAGTTTCAATCAGAAATGGCACGGCTGCATCTTTTAATCAAATAGATAATTTGTTGGGGCATTGCTATTTCTTCAATACCCGCGTTGAGCACCGGCATGCGTCCCCATCACATGCATGCATTTCTCAGGTACCCTACATATGGCTTTGTTTAACAGCGGAGCTGTTTAAGCCGGAGGTTGGCCCGTATAGCGTAGACCAGTAACTGCGCCTGGCGATGACGTCACCGCGCGTTGTCTGGAAACCACTTGGCACAGCTACGCCTCGTTTCGCCGCCGCTCCGCACCGCCGAGCTGCTAAGACCGCGCACCTGCTCCGTCTAGCCATGACGTCACTTCGCGTCGCCTAGCAACCACATGTGCCTCGCTTCACCTGGACATGTCAACGCTTCGCCAGGCCACGTCTTGAAGCGCGTCGTGCGGCCAAGCGAGAATCTGTTCGTTGGCGGCGAGCCGATCCGGAATACCGCGCCGAAGCTGCAGCCGAGAAGAGGCGTCGTCGAGTCGAAGATCCCGAGTTTCGAGAACGAGAACGCGATTGTCTGCGTTTGAGTATCCAGCGTCGTCGGGATAGCGACCCTGGCTGTAGCTTGGTCGATCACAAGCTCCGCTGTTTGCTTCAGCCTTGCACGACTAGTGCAAGCTGCGCTCATTTTTTTTAGATGCATCATTTTTTAATCACCTGTGGCAGATAGCAGAATTGTAACCTTTGAACTAAATTACTCGATGAGGCGGACATTACTTCCACGAGCAATAAAATGCGTAATTGACTAATTTATAAATTCCCACGAATTATGTTTACAAATTAATTTACAGGACATTGGAATTTACAAATTGTAGCAAGTGAATTTGCAAGGCATATCGAATTGGAAGGAATTTTAAGGATGACACCGGTTTCGAGATACGCGCCGTAAAACTTGCGGAGTAAACGCCTGTTCCACTTACGTTTTAAACAAAACGCTGTTTTATGAATTGAAGCACAAAAGTAACAGCAACACCAATGCATTTCGTCGCACACTTTCAAAATTATCTTGAAAATGGTGTCAGCCTGAGAATTCGTTCCAAGTGGATACGCTTTGCGAACTCACCGGCTACAATTCATAAATTGCAATATGTGCCGCAATAATTTTTAATTAGTAATTTTTTTCATTAGTCGATTATGCATTTTGATTTCTCTTAAAAGTAATGCCCGCCTCATCGAGTAACCTGGTTCAAGGGTTAGAATCGTGCTATCTGCCACATGCGAGTCTTAAAGAAGCAGGTGTAGCTAAAAAAAAACAAAAGAAGAAAAAACACCTGGTACGTTTCAGCTCAGTGGTGCATCCAGTAAGTGGATGAGGTATGGTTGCGGGATATTGCTTAAAACAAAATACGAGTTTTTCTTCCATTGATGACTGCCGCCATATTTTCCTGTACCACGAGGACTTTCAAAATATTGTGCACGCCGAAATGGCGAACGCCTCTGCACGACAATTTTCATTAGGCAAGTGAACTCCACCATAATGCAACCGCAGAGAGATGAGTACCATGTTTAAGGAGTGTGAGGCGGAGTAAGGCGGAGATGAACTTGACGCCTTCGTGAAGCTTGAGCCTGGCTGGCGTGGCATTTAGTCGTTCGAATTCGCTGCTTTGTAACACAACGACACCGCAAAGAAAGAAAGCCGCATGAACTTTCGCGCATTCGTATGTTCTGTATGTTTTCCTTTGCGACATAACGAGCAACGTGTTGAAACATGGGAAAATCTCGTTCATTCCGTTTTCTACCTCAGTTTGATAACGCGGTATAGAATGAAACGAACCCCACTCGGCAAAGATGGCGGCTGCCGTCGCCAGTGTCGCGTGGCCGCACAGTGGAACTTCGTTCGAGGGTGTAAACCAGCGCAGGTTGAAGCAAGAGGCTGAAATGGAACATGAAGATCCAACTCGAGTGAAAAAGCGGGGGTGAAAATATAATTAAATCAAAAACCAGCGAAAAAGACGCATGCATACAACAGACGAGGAGCACACCGTACGTTGGACTATATACAAGTGAAATTTATTGTCTTGTGTGCACCTTGTTTGTTGTGTGTCTATTTCGCTGGTTAGTTGATTACGTACAAACTCGCCCAGTACTTAGCCTTTTTTCGAGCAATAAAAAAAAGCAGGTGTGCCTCATGCCTTTACTTACATTTGTCAAACTCATCCAGAGGGTTCTGCTTGGACACAAAGGCAGTCTCCGAGTGTTTCATCTCCGCAGCGATCGACTGCTTACAACGGTCGTCGATTGCCTGCGCGAAAATTAGTTTTCTTTGTGGGGTTTTATGCCCCCAAAGCTACACAAAGGGACGACGTCATCACTAATTCCGTAATTCTGACCACCGAAATCTCGACCAGGTACAGGAGGTTTCTTGCATTCCACCCCCATCGGTCGGCCGGTAATCGAAGCCCCCACACATAAGTGACCTTACGTAGGCTTTTTATGCTGTGAGATCTCTATGGTACGCACACAGTACAAAATTTTCACTATTACTGTGTTGCCGTTCAGCAGTACTGGGAAATAATGCAGGGCAATAATATTGTTCAGTGCGTTCCTTGGAAGGCCATTTCAGGATGTTATAGGTTCCGCACAGAAAACGACGGACGAAAGCAAGAACAGAAAAGTACACCGCGAAACCAAAACCAGTTTCCTTGAGTAAGAAGTAATGGTCAGGAATGTCTTCATTTCAGCCCATAAATTCAACAAAGCTGAGCCATGCGCTTGCTTCCTTTTACAGTGCTATAAAGCTTCGCACCCATCTGAGGCACAACGTTTTGTTCTGTGAGCAAACTATACACGATGAACGGACATCGATTGGCCGCCCAGACATGAACTAAATACATAGCTGACAAACTCCAACTGAAAACTAGCCCAGTATATGGTGCACGCAGGTGGCTTAATTGTTTCGTGACAAACAGTTCTTTTACGCTCTACATCGGTGTGGTAGCCGAAACTGGCAGAGATTTTATGTTCTCACTACGAGTAAAAGTGAACACAGCGACTTAATGTGCCGTCCGAGGCTGCAGCCTTGTCTCCCCGTGATGAGGTACAGTGCAGGGTGACATGGATTGGGCCTCTTTTGAAGTGGGAGAAGCGCAGAGCAGTATTAGTTTTGCGAAAATACTCAGGAGCATGGATGAAAAGAAATGGGTGCCTCAAGCGCACAAATATTTGTACCTCAATAGCGTGCACACGGAATGGAGGAAGAGGTCAAGAAAGTTGGCAAACAAGTACAGGGCAATTGTAACTATAGGCAGCCCGTCGAGTCACCAAAAAGAAGGTGAGAGAAACAAAGACAGTAAATTGCATGCAAATAATGGAAACAATACAGTAAACCAGAAATGAGAAAACTTGTACGATAACACAAACAGCAGCGCCTTGCTACTTGAGGCCTGAGCTGGCTGCCCGAGGACAAAAACATTCAGGAGCAAATATTTGCAACAGAGTGAGACGTGTGTCTGCTGCAGAAAAATTGCGGAGATTACTCAGCGCATTGCAATGGAATGCTAAGATATTCATTCAGCGAGACCTGTAGGAAACGTACACCTTCCAGAAGCGCTGTCGTGCAAAGCCGATGTGAGTTTTAAATGGTCGGCGGTTGAGAGGAACAAAAGCTGTTTATGTATAGTATTCGTGAAAAAAAGTTGTCGCAGTTTCACCTGAAAGGCGAAGCATCAATTGCGATAGCAAATTTGTAGAGAGCTATACGGAGTAATGATATTAGCTTTATCAGCTGTATAAACTTGGACATGCAGCAGCACCGGCAACAAGCAGAACTGTTGTCGACGCCGTCGGCGTTTTGCCCGCGTTCGCTCAAAATGCGTGCGACGTTGGTGACTGTTGCCGGAGCCTCTGATATAAATAGGCACTTGGTGCCGCAGCTAAACGTCGCCTCCCTGAAGACGGCTGTAAACGGTCAGTGAAGGTGTTCTGCACCCGTACGCACCATTTCTCGAGACTTTCCGATCATTATTTGCGTCAGAGCAGCCTTTTTCTCTCCGAGACGGGCGACGCCACGCGAAGCCTACTTGGGGCCTGTTGCGAAGTCCGAGCGTCCGAGCGGCCACGAATGAGTCATGTGTGGTGTCGTGCCAAGTGCCAGGAGAAGGGGGTTATCCAGAGAGTTGAGAGCAAAACGTTTTATATACATATGTACATAGTTTCAAACAAATATGGGCTCCATGATCATGGGAGCTTACTACATGCGATGTCGTTGCATGTCCGAACGCCCTCTCCAACCCTCAAGCTCCCCTTTTTAACCCATCTAATTTCCCCCTTTCACTCGTGGAGGGAGTTCAATGGGGTTCTTTTAGGCCAATCACAGTCTTTGATCAGGTGGCCATATCCCGCACGTGATGTGTCGTCGTTTTCCGCCGGGCTCCACCTCCAATCTTGCTAGGTCGCCCCCGAACACAGGCAGCGGTTGACACCTTGGGAACCGAACGTTGATGTCGTTCCCCCGGGATTGCCAGACACGGGCCCCTTTCAAGATTCGCCTCTACATAGCGGTCAGTTCGCGGAACCAGGCGGCGGCGGTGGCTGTCTCGAAAGGGCGCCACGTTGGCGCGTAGCAGTCGGCGCCGGGCGTCGTCGCGGTTCGGGCGGCGCTGGTAATTCACGGGACCCCACCAAGGGGCGACGCGGCCGTTTAGCGACGCATGAGGTAGCCTGGAGACCAACGGCTAATCCCTCAGTCCAAGGTGACAATTCTCGGCCGCGAGAAAGGGTGCCAGGTGGGCGCGTCAGCGTCGGCGGCGGCCTCCTTTGTCCCGAGGGACCACCAGACACAACAGGCCTAACGCGCCTCACCTCGCCGCCGCGGGCGCCGGTTAGACCTCAGCCTGCCGGCGTCTCCAAGACCCCGCCCGACGTCATGGAATCGTCCGACAAGACGGTGTACCGTGTTGAGGGTGACGATATTTCCCCGCAAGAATTTGCCAACGACCCGCGTTGGAAACGTGCCATCAACGCACGCAAGGTGGCATACCCAACTCTTCGAACCGAGACGCCGGAGCCGCTCCTGGCCACCCAACTTCGACAACCCAAGGATCTTGCCGAACCACCGTCAATCCAAGCAGGCAAGCCTTACTTTCTGAAACCTAAACGACATGCTCCACTTCCTAAACTTCCAACCACGGACCTAAAGGTGATATTTCGTCCGAGAGGAGGTCTCGACATCCGCCAATGCAATGGGGGCATGCTGCTCCCCCTGATCTGCGGCGCTGCCCAAATCAACTATCAGGAAGCTCGGCTTCATGATCGGCTCCGATTGAACCCACATAACAACTCTTTCACCATGAGCACACCATGTGAAGATCGGGCCAAGCGCTACGCGAGTACACAAGTGCTCCAAATCCAAGACCAACAGTACCCAGTGCGCGCGTATATTGCAGCACCGGATGATGCCTTGAGGGGCATTCTTTACAACGCGATTTACAATCAGTCGCAAGAAGACATATTTCAAGATCTCACTACCATGAATCGCAGTCCGAACTTCACCATCACGGACGCTCGTCCACTCGGTAACACGAAGTCGATCTTGATCACATTCGTGAACGCTCGTGTGCTACCCAAACAGCTCACCTTCTATGGAGCAGTGTGCATGTCCCACCCCTTCAAAGTGAAGATGGAAGCGTGCTTCAACTGCTGGAAGCCCGGGCACCGTGCGGACGTTTGCCCCCTTCCACTCTCTCACAAATGTCACAGGTGCGGAGAAGCACATCAAATCATCGACCAACCCGTGTGTGAACCAAAATCTATCCTCTGCAATGGGCTCCACTTCACGGGCTCAAAAAACTGTAAAGTGCGCTTCGAGAGGGCAGGCAACCCCAAGCTAAGACGGCTAACGGGACACCAACAGCCCCCCTCGATCACCAGCGTCCCCCCCCCCCCCCCGAGGCATTAAACTCGCACGACTCCCGCAGCAAGTTTCGATCCAGCTCAAAGACAAACAGCGGCTCCCCATCCAGATCCAGATCAAGATCCACAACCCAAAAAGGCAGAAGAAGAAGCCGTTCATCTTCATTTCCTCCACTCCCCGGCCGCAAGGACCAGCCCGCCGAAAAACAGGTGAGCTGGAAACCGCGATCTCCCTCACTAGCTAAAGAGAACGCTGAGCTCAGAGCACAACTACTACAACAAAGCCAGGAAATAGCTGAACTTAAACAACAACTCCAACTTCTCCTAAAACGAGATCTATCTCTCAAACCCGCGGAAAGCGCCGCAGTCCAAACACAAATGGAGATTCAGGTCTGTAAAGCTCATATCCCCCCCCCCCCAAGTCAGCGTCCTCAACAAGCGCAGCATCCCCAGTCACAAACCCCCCGCAAAAAAGGAAAGCACAGTCAGAATCAGAGGCCGCACTTCCAATGGAGACTGATTCCCTAACCGCCATCACCGCCGCTATCCAAAGTATGCAGGCAAACCTAATTGCGATGCAGAAAGACAACACGGCATGGATGACGAACATTTCCAACCGTTTGACAGCGCTCGAGCAGCGTCAGGGCACACAAGAGGACACGATGTCTCAAATGCAGACCCAACTAAATGGGCTCCTATGCACCAAACCGTCAGGCTCGGCTAGGGCTGAACAACCCCCCCTAGTACAACATGGCTGCACGCCGTAACGTAATCCAAGTGTGGCAGTGGAACTGCAGGAGCTTCCGAACTAAACGGAACAACCTTCAGCTTCACTTGCAAACACTACCAGACAGTCAACTCCCCACAGTCATCGCGTTACAGGAAACACAATGCAAAGTGAAACTACGGAACTACACCACGCATGAGCCAACATCACATCAAACGCCTCGAATGGCGATACTCGTACACAGAAACTACACGGCCATAGAACACCCCTTGGGCGTGGATGAGCTGGATGGACACGTGGTAGAACTCCTACCGAGAACCCGGCAGGGGCGGAGTTTGTTCATCCTTAACGTCTACAGTCCACCCAAAAATCCTGCAGGCCCGCTGATCGCGGGACTTCGAACAACTCTAGATATCAGCGGCAGGCAACCCCTAGTTGTGGTGGGAGACTTTAATGCCAACCACACAAGCTGGGGGTATAAGAAGAACTGTAGGAAAGGCACTACACTGTGGACTTTCATTCAGAATGAAGGCCTCTCACTTATCAACGACCTTGATCACCCCACACCAGTGGCGCACCGACGGGGGGGGGGGGGATTCGGGGGTTGTAACCCCCCCCCCCTGAGGCCGACCTAACCCCCCCTTTTGTTTAACCCCTTTTCTTTCCTTGCGCATTCGGGTACAGCAACTAAGATGTAAGACGCGCAATCGTCTGCACACTCGCAAAAAGCGCATTTTTTGACAATTTCCCGTGAAGAAATCGAAATTAGTGCTGTTTAGATGGTATTGGCAAACTGTCAACCCCCCCCCCCCCCCTGGCCGAGATCCTGGGTGCGCTACTGCCCCACACGCATAGGTAACAGTATCCAGCTGAACACTAGCCCAGATCTAACCCTTACGAAGAACATCAACCACAGCAAGTGGTCCAACACCCACACATCGCTGGGTAGTGACCATTTTATTATCAGCTCGAAAATTCCTACTCAAAACCTAGCACAACGATCCAAACGTACGGCTGAAATTGTGGACTGGGACAAATTCCGTGATATCAGAACTTCAGCTCCTGAATCAATAGCAGACTTGGACTCATGGCTACATACCTTAACCCAGGACGTGCAAAAAGCTACATCACAGATACCCACCCCGCCCGACACGGACGTTGTGGACAGCCGCATATTACACCTATGGGAGGCGCATGCTAGTATACAGAAACGATGGCTCGCTAACAAACACAACAGATCCCTCAGGCAGAAGATCGCAGCACTAATTAAACAAATAGAAGCTCACGCAGGGCATCTAGCTCAACAGCAATGGGACCAGCTATGTGACCGAATGAGTGGCAATCTACGGCTCAGGGATACTTGGACCTTCCTTCGTTGCCTGCTCGATCCAGACCACACAAAAACAACTCAAAGAAAGAACATCCACAGGATCCTGCATAAGCTCCCCGTGCACGACCAAGAACTCCTCAACAACTTAAGGACGCAATACCTCACCACCACAGACAGGACACCGCCACCCGACTACACAGGCCTGCCCAACCCCGCATTAGATGAGGACATCTCACCATGGTAAGTCAGGGCGGCCATGCACAAACTCCGAACAACATCTGCGCCCGGCGCAGACAAAATAACTAACAAACTGCTTACAAACTTGGATGACCGTTCCATCCAGGCAGTCACGTCCCTCTTCAACGAATGCTGGTCTAAAGGGGAACTCCCAACACAATGGACGCATGCAAAAGTCACGTTCATTCCAAAACCCGGCAAACCATTAGACCTAAAAAATCTCCGACCAATTTCCCTGACCTCCTGCTTGGGGAAACTGTTTGAACACGTGATCCTTCATAGACTACAAGAACACATGCAAGAACATGATCTGTTCCCACACACCATGATTGGCTTCCGCAGCCACCTCGCCACACAGGATGTAATGCTGCAACTTTCAGAGGAAACCCTCCACCCCTGTCATGCCAAACGCATGAGGGCTATTCTTGCACTCGACCTCACCAAAGCCTTTGATAACGTGCAACATTCGGCAATCCTGGATGCTCTATCCAACCTGAACGTTGGGAGCCACACACATGCCTACATCTCGGCATTTCTCAGTCACCGTACAGCAGAGCTCTCTCTTGGACAACTCTCCTCAGACTCATTTCCACTAGGCAGCAGGGGAACACCGCAAGGTTCGGTCCTCTCTCCCTTACTGTTTAATATTACTCTAATACCCATGGCGAAGGCGCTGGCACAGGCACCGAACTTATCCTACTCAATCTATGCCGATGACATTACTCTATGGACAACCATAGGTAATGCAGGGGAAATGGAGGAGACACTCCAGGCAGGAGCCAATATAGTGGCGGAGCAAGCTGAAGCGGTTGGCCTAGCTTGCTCTCCAACCAAATCTGAACTCCTAGTTCTACATCCCCCCAAATGTCGCACAGACATGAGACCCCCACCGAAAATTGAAATCCTCCTTGACAACCACCTCATCCCAGAAGTAGACCAGGTGCGGATTCTGGGACTCGTAATCCAAAACAACGGCAAGAACACGTCCACTATAAAGAAACTCACCAACACGGTACATCAAACCATGCGCTTGATCAGACGCATCGCCAATCGACACAGAGGCATGCGAGAACATGACCTCCGCAGGCTGATCCAGGCGTTCGTGATCAGTCGGGTGGTGTACTCCCTTCCCTACCTCTACCTCACGAAGACCGAGAAAGAAAAGATCAACGTCTTAATCAGGCAAGCATACAAGACAGCACTCAACCTACCACGACATACGTCCAATGCACGCTTACTCCTCATGGGTGTGCACAATACACTGGACGAACTCGTGGAAGCTCACAAGACGGCACAGGTTGAACGCCTCTCTTCCACCGGCACAGGCCGGTACATTCTCACAACCTTGGGGCTCAACCCCACGACATCAGTACGCCATACGTATCCCAGCCCCAGAGAAGTGCAGGATCTTCTCACGATTCATCCGCTCCCTAAAAATGTCCACCCGGTCCATCACCAAGCTCGGAGAGAATCCCGAGCAAAAGCCCTACACAAGCACCATCTACACAACACCGGGGCGGTATATGTAGATGCCGCCCAATACACTCAACACAGAGCCTTCGCGCTAAGCGTCGTCTCTAACATGCTAACTCCAATAGCAACAGGAACAACGCAAGCTCACGCCTCATTGGAGGCAGAAGAAGCTGCCATCGCCCTCGCTATCTCCTCCACAACTGCCACATTAATCTTTAGTGATTCGAAAACAGCGATTCGGAACTTCTCAAAAGGCAGGCTACATGAGCCAGCCCTCCGAATTCTCAATTCTTCGAGACCCCCTCCTAGACCAATTGAACTCCTCTGGGTACCGGCGCACGCGGGCAACCCTGGGAACGAAGCGGCCCATCACTCTGCTCGAGCGTACGTCAACCGGGCAGGGCCAGCTACAGACCCAGATAGCACGCGAGACCGCCTGGTCACATACAATGAAATTACCCTACACTATCGGGAGCAGCGCCTCCAATATCCACCTCCTCATAAGTCGCTGACCAAATTCGAACAAGTGACCTGGAGGCAGCTCCAATCTCGCACATTCATATCCCCAAATCACTTAGCTCTCATACACCCAGGCCTCTATTCACCGGAATGCACCCTATGCGGTGCCCCCAGAGCAGACTTTCATCATATTCTATACATTTGCTCTGAGCTGCAACCACCATCCGATTGGCAATTAACAGACCTAGAGAGATGGGAGATCGCGGTGTCCAGCTCCGACCCGGCTGCTCAAAAGCAGCTGGTGGGCTGGCCTTTGAGAGTCGCCGAGGGTCATAAGCTCACGGCCACCCTACGAGACCTAGAGCCACTCGTAGGTTGTATATAAGGCTCAAATATTAAATGTTTTCCACCACCACCACCACTTCCCTCCCCCCCCCCCCCCCCACCGCCTTTCGCGCGTCGGAAGAAGGCGCGTTTGCTCTGCATATATGGTGATTGTAAAGGAGGAAAGAGACGCCTACTTCTGCAGCCCTTAAGGGAGCACGGCGCAGAACGCGCGTTTGTTCTCCGCCGTGCGTTCACTCCCCGTGAAAGCGCGCGCCCCTCGCGCCCTTTCACTCGCACATACAGCGTTCGGCGCGCGGCGACGATTTATCTCCATTAACGTCATACGGAACCTCACGGCGACGGCGACGGCGACGACGACGGCGACACAGACGGCGACACAGACGGCGACACCGACGGCAGAAATGTGTGTCGATATAATGAGTGTCCATATAATGCTATCGCAATAAAAAAAAAGAAAAAAGCAGGGAAGACAACGGGGAACATGGTACCGTCGATTACAGGATATAGTAGTGTATGAGTGGACAGCTAAAGTAATGATCTGGGTTTTAAAAATATATATGAATTTCTCGTAATTGCAGATAACTCTACTTTTTTTCCCTTCAGCTGTTTCTTTGTGTAACGCTTTAAATGCCTATTTGAAAGTAGTAGCTTCTCTGGGTTTGTTTAAACGGAAATTTAAAATATTTATAGTATTTAGTTACAAAAAACACATTTTGATTTCTCCTTTTTGCTCACTTCCCTTGAACTTTAAATATATTAGGCCGGAGTCGTTACATTCATGAGTAACTCAACATAATAATGTTACTCGTGTGGTCAATGCATGACTTTGCTAATATAACAAAGTCATGCATTTACCACATAATAATTCGTTTGCAAAAGCAGCAATACGTTTCCGGAGTTATCAAGCAAAAACTAGCCGATCATTACTTTGTAACGGTTGCAATTATGTCCAGTGATCATGGAATTGATGGAGGCATTATTAGAGGTTGTTTTAGATAACAAAAAAGTAGATTGTACTGAAGGGACTGGGCCACGGTGCTGGTGAAGGAAGAAGACAAGCAACGCTTGCTCGCCCGCGTCGCCATAGCTACCTTTTGACTTGTTTCGGTCTACCGTTCAAACGCCAGATCGAGTGCTGCTAGGCAAACATCCCCATTGCATCTGGTGGAGGTGCTGGGTAATTTCCTCGTGCTGGACAGGTGTGAGTGCCGAGTCGACGGCATGAGCAAAGACGTCCACAGGGGCATCGGTCGCGCCAGGAGGAGTGACGGCGCAAAGCGGAAGTGGTGCCGCGTCGTCAAACATGGTGGCTGGGAGGGCGCAGTTGAAATATTCAGAGCTCCCCAAGCACTCGCCGCGGAGTATGGATGAAGGGCACGCGGAGGCATTGCACACGTAAAGGGCAGCAGAACCGCCGCAAAAAGTGACGATAGCTAAAGGAAGCAGAATGTTCCGACGGCTCGCACAAGAGGCTGACGGCTTAAGCAAAACAGATGAGTTCGCGACAGAGTCACACGACACAGGGACCAGAGCGGCTGAAAAAGGTGCGATGTCGATGTCCGAGGCAGCAACAACTTTAGTAGAATGGTGGTCGTCAGGGTCAAAGCACGGCACTGACAACGTAAGTTCGGCACGAGCGCAGTCGACAACAGCTTGATTTACAGATAGGAAATTCCATCCAAGAACGACGTCGTGCGAGGAACGGGATAGAACGACAAATTCGACAATATACAAAACGCCTTGAATGACGACCCGAGCTGTGCATGATGCTGAAGGCTGAATGCGATGCGAGGTTGCCGTACGCAGCGATAGATAGGTAAGTGGAGTGGTCACTTTGTTCAAATTGCGGCAGAGTTTTCCCTAATAATAGGAACGGCGGCTCCGGTGTCAATAAGTGCGTGTACGGTGACGCCATCTACGGACAGATCAATTTCGTTAGCAGGAGAAAAATGAGGCCTTGAAATGTTCGACGTAAACGCAGTTCTTGCCTCAGGAACTGCGACTGTTAGTTTTCCTCGCGGGCCCTTTCTACCCTACCGGGCCAATTCTACCCTACCGGCCGGATGCTTCGGAGTCGACGACTGTTTCCCGAGCGGCTGAATACGCGGAAGAATGTCGCCAGCTCGCTCGCTCGTTAACATCCCAGGACCAGTGGCGCCAAAAGCATCGCCACGACACGTCCACTACAGCTACGTCCTTTATTCCCGGCTCGCTGGTCTGGTTGTGGGTGCTGTCTACTCCACCGGGCCTTTCCTCCAAGCTGCATTCCAAGTACCATGGTCCCTATCGGGTACTGCAACAAACATCCTCAGTCAACTACCTCATCGAGCCGATGGACGCGTCTTCCGACCAGCGTCGTCGCGGCCAGGAAATTGTCCACGTCTCCCGCCTAAAGCAGTGCCACGACCCCCCTGTCTTCTCCTGCCCCTAGGTCGCCAGGATGGCTCCTCTTTTGGTGGGGAGTGATTGTACTGGAAAGACTGGGCCACGGTGCTGGCGAAGGAAGAAGAAGACAAGCAACGCTTGCTGGCCCGCTTCGTGACAGCCCGTCAACAAATGGTTGCAGACTCGACCCTTTCCGATGCTATTGCGATAGCTGTCGAAAAAGCGCTGTCAAAAGCTATGGAACGACTAACATCAAACCTATCGGAGACTCTAGCTCATGTGATGACATCACAAATGATTCAGCTTTTCAGTTCTGTAACGAGCCCTAACACTATCTCGCAGATTCCTACAAATCCCATTACATCGAACGCTGGGCAACTAATAGATCTCTCGCCAGTCATTGCAGAAAGCACTAAAAATGCAAGACCATCAACTTCCACTCAGCAGACCGACAACGGATGCTTCTCTGGATCAGTGTCGGAAAACAACCAGGACGTAGAAATGGATCTTCCGACGCTTAAACGCACAAGATCACCTAATGATAATTCATCCACCTCTGTCCCGCACTCCAAAACCAAAAAAATTGTTAAAGATAACATTTCTAAATCTGATGCTAACCCCAATTCTTCAAGTTCTATCCTTAAATCAAAACCCGCAAAACACGGTAAAGACAGTCTTTCGAAGAAAGATTTTTTAAAAGACAGTATATTAGAGCAAGTGATTTCTACAGTAGGCATTAATTCATCATAGGTGTTTTAAAGGTATTACAGTGGAACTGCCGTTCCATTATTTCTGCAGCCACCGATTTAGTATATTTTTGTTCTCAATTTTCTCCCGACATTATTCTTTTGCAGGAGACTTGGCTATCACATGGCCAAGATTTCCACATAAGAAACTACCGTTTATTTCGATTGGACCGTCCATCCAGAGGTGGAGGACTCGCTTTCCTGATAACAAATAAAATATGCCACAAAGCAACAATATCATATCAGTATATGTCTACGGAGTGCGAGATACTAGCAATAGATGTAACTATTCCTGGTTGTTCTCCGTTTTCTTTAGTTAATACATATTTTCCTGCAGGTGTTCAAGATATTCGATACCTTAATAACGTTGTCAAATCTTGTAGGAAAGAAATTGTGATAGCGGGAGACGTTAATTCACACCATGTGGCTTGGGGTTTCCGAACAGACTCATGTGGAAAAAGATTATCGGACTGGGCAATTAATCAAAATTTTTGTTGCTTAAACACGAAAACAGTTACGTTTATTCAAGGCCGTTATAAATCAGCATTGGATCTAACATTTGCCAGCGCGGGGATGTGCGTGACTTCCTGGTCTACAGTCGACTCTGCTTCAAACAGTGACCATCTACCCATTAGATTTGATATTCTGTGCCCTCTTACTTCTTTAGAGTCTCCGGCGCGAATTTTTGTCAATTACCAGAAATTTCAGAGTGTATTAAAAGCGACCCTCAACTCCCAGATAACGGTGCCGGATGACATCAAAGCCATGAGTCTTTGCGCGGTATTAAAAAGTTCATATAAAAGATCTCAGTTCAATATTAACAAAGATAAACGTACTCACTCTCCTTGGTGGAATTCGGAGTGCACGCGGGCTTATAGAAGACGAAAAGCCGCTTGGAAAAAACTACTTTACAATGAGTCTCCGAGTAACTGGAGTGATTATAAGTTTGCAGCTGCCACATTCAAAAGAACTGTATCGAATGCCAAAGACGAATATGATAAAAAACATCATGAATTCCTCTCTAAGCCTAACAACAAAAAAACACTGTTCAGATTCCTTCGGTATAGAAAGTTCATACCGACATCAGCGAATACTACATCGATAATTCTTTCACCACGCGAGACATCTGCTTCATTAGAATTCATAGGAAAGGGATTAGCTCAACGCTTAACATCACGTTTGCCGAATCGACAATTAAGACCTCTCATCGCGGATGACTTTGTGGAAGTCACAGTGTCGGAGCTTTCCAATATCGTTAGATCTTTGCCTGCCTCAGCACCAGGTCCTGATGGCATTTCCAATGCCATGTTAAAAATTTTGTTTGCAATGTCTCCTGAGGAACTTCTAAACACCGTGAATTATTCTCTAAAAAATGCTTGGATTCCTCAAGAATGGAGGACAGCCAAAATAATTCCGCTACTTAAAAAACAAGGAGCTGGCTACAATCTTGACAATATTCGACCTATTTCCCTTACCTCAAATATGGTAAAACTTATTGAAAGAGTTCTATATGATCGCATGATCGATCATATATCTAAAAATTCGTTACTGAGCCCAAGTCAAATAGGTTTCCGGCCTGGTCTCTCTATTTGGTGTGCGCATGTAGACTTGGAAAGCCGTATCCAACTTGCTAGAAATAGAAAAGAATTGAGTGCTTTAGTGACTATTGACGTGGCGAAAGCTTATGACAGTGTCGAGTACCCACTACTACTGGACAGATTACAGTCCTACAATTTTCCGAGATATATAACGACATGGATTTTTGCATTTTTAAGAAATAGAAAATTTTATTGTTTTCAAAACGGCGTTTCTTCAACAAAATTCGATCAGACAAGAGGGGTGCCCCAGGGGGCTGTTCTGTCTCCTGTCCTATTTAACCTTTTGATGAGTTCAGTTCCACTGAGCCGGGAAGTTCATCTCTATGTCTATGCAGACGACATCGCATTTTTCGCGACAGCAAGAGACATCAATTCCCTTTACCTGTCCTTGCAAACATACCTCCGTATGCTAGAGACGTGGCTTCACACTCTTCACCTATCTCTAAACGTAAACAAAAGTGCAGTCCTTGTCTTTCCGCTTTCCGGGCCGATACATTTATCTTTAGTATATGATCGGAGAACAATTCCACAAGTAGAGTCGCTTAAGTACCTGGGTATCACATATGATGAAAAACTTAGCTGGCGTTCTCACATAGAAAATATTGCAACGAAAGGGACACGAGCTGTAGGTTTATTACGTAGAATCAGTAACCGGCGATCTGGTATGCGAAGTGACACATTAATTATGATCTACCGTATGTATGTACGACCGATTATAGAATTTGGATGTGTTTTGTTTTCCGGAGGTGCAAAATATAAAATAAGACCACTTGTTCTTTTAGAGAGAGAAGCTCTTCGAATATGTTTAGGCCTGCCTAAATTCGTTGCTAATAACGTGTTATACCAGGAAGCGCGCTTACCTTCTCTTCACACGAGATTCTGTATGCTTACGATTCAAACCTACTTAAGGGCTTATGAATCGCCTCTTAGACGTACAGAATATATATTTATTAGTGAACCAAATTCATTTTTTGAGATCACGTGGCCTCGGTTACATACCCCACAGGTTGTATTTGTGCAGGAACAATTAGCACCTTTAAATGTTCACATTAGGGAAATCATTCCGTTAGATAGCTCCACATTGTCCTTTAAAATAGAATTTGCGGATATTTTCCCCAATAACGCAAAATTGCTGCCACCAACATATTTGAATGCCCTTTTGCAAGATTATTTGGCCCATTTCCCAATAAATGTAATAGCGACTGATGCTTCCTCGTGTGAAGAGAAGGCAGGCGTGGGAATATACTCACCATCCCTCGATTGGTCTTTTTCACTTCGCCTGCCAGATTACACACCAGTTTTTCAGGCCGAACTTCTGGCAATAATTCTTGCATTGAGAAAGTTACCGCTATATGTTACAAAAGTTATTATTGTCACAGATTCACTTTCTGTATGCAGCGCGCTTAACGCATCCACAAATATGACAGCTTTTAACACGTTATATACAATAGCTCCTCCCCACTTAAAGTTAGTTCATTTAGTATGGGTACCAGGCCACCGAGACATCTAACTTAATGAAATAGCTGATTCTTTAGCACGAGCTTCTTTAAAGGGTCCGGCGATATCTGTGCTGCCAGCAACTGCGTATATCACTGCAGCCAGATATAGGCAGTTTGCTTTGGCTCAAGACAAGAAAAGCATCGCACTAGCAAAATCTACAGACTTTATACATCTAAATTATTCTTGGAATCGACAGTGGTGTCCCAACCGGCAATTCGAAGTAACATTTACAAGACTGCGTTGCCGTATTCCACAACTAAATTTTTACTTGCACAGATGTGGTCTGGCGGCATCACCATTATGCTACCTCTGCAATGAACCAGAATCTATCGATCACTTTTTACTATCCTGTCGGCGGTTTTCTAATCATTGACAACGATGTTTAGAAATCCCACTTCGTAATCTAGGACTGCCGTTAATCAGTTCAGTTTTACTCTCACTTGGAGCCACGGTGTTAGGACATGCCCACGGGAATGTTTGCCGAGCCATTTATAACTTTTTATGTGACACAAAAAGATTGCCTTATTAATATTTTCCCATTGTTACGTGATTGCTTTATTTATCTTTGAATAAATTATAGCTTTAGCAAATTCAAAAAGTAACGTCATAAAACCACAATTATATTATTATTATTATTATTATTATTATTATTATTATTATTATTATTATTATTATTATTATTATTCAAAATCTACGTATTTCCCTTGCTGTATTTAATTTATTATTAAATTCATATTACTATTCCTATTCAGGCAAGGCTGACTAACTTAGTAAACACTACTTAATTCTTTTATTATTGCTTTATTTCTCATTTCAATTAGTCATTTATTTTTATTCTTATACTTATGTATTTATAAATTAATTTATTTCAAATTTCTATCATAATACCACCCGGTTCGTGGCCTATCCCCCTCAGTGGGTTGTGACAAGTATTGAGGCATCATCATCATCATCATCAGCATTGCTCCCTTTTTACTTGTTTCGGTCTACCGTTCAAACGCCAGATCGAGTGCTGCTAGGCAAACATCCCCATTGCAAGACCAATTAATTCGTAATGTTAACTGGAGTTACCGTTTACATTTGGATCATATCAGCTTATACAAGAAAACTATTTAAATCCTTCGCAATGTCTATGAACAGTCAACTAAATCTGTTAATATCCAAATAAGAAGCCCAGATAAGAAATGGATAACTCGTGAAATAGCAGAGTTGTCCTGCGCGAAAGATAAGGCATGGCAAAAATGCCGGAAACAACCTGAAAATAAAGCGCTAAGAGATGAATATCGGCGTTGCGGAATAAAGTAACGGCTAGAATGCGACAGGCGAAAAGATCCTTTTTCATGCGACAGTTTTCACTGAACAAATGTGACGGAAAGAAAACGTGGAAGATAGCGAATGAACTAATGGGTAGGCAGAAAAAGGCTTCCATTGATGAAACAGTAAAGAAGAATTTGCCAAAGGAAACCGTGAAGGTGCTCTGTGATAAATTTAAGGATGTGTTCTTAAATACAACAGATAGATTGCGAAGCATAAGAGTCAGTAGTCCTGTATCACATCAACCGAAACGAGCATGTGCGCGTACAGCGTATCTGCCCCTCATATCAGCGGATGATCTATGGAGCATTATTTGCAGAATGAAACAGTCCAAGCCACCAGGATATGATGGCATTCGTCTCAGAGATATGCACAGGAACTTTGGCGTTTTAAAAGATGTTCTTCTGAACATACTGAACGGTATATTTGAAACTGGTGACATACCTGACGAACTTAAAATATCTGTTGTCAGGCCTGTGTATAAACACGGCAACAAAGGCGACTTAATAAATTATAGGCCCATTGCAATACTGTCATCGATAGCACATATTATGGAAAAGCATGTTGCATACGATATGCAATCAATCTGTGAAAATACTCTTTGAACAATGCTGCGCAATTTGGCTTTACAAAGAATAGAAATACGACAACACTTCTTGAAGAATTTTCCGATTATGTTTACAATGCAATAGAAAATAACCGTGTTGTGTTAGCCCTATTCCTGGATTTAACGAAGGCATTTGACACGATAGACCATGCGTTACTACTCGAAAAATTAAGCTCACTTGGTTTCCGCGGTCATTTGAAGAAGTTTTTTTTTAGTTATTTTACAAACAGGTCACAATGTGTAAAGCTTGATAATACATACGGACATTTGAAGAATGTTACTTTCGGTGTACCTCAAGGAAGTACACTCGGCCCACTGTTTTTTAACATATATGTGTCTGATTTGGGTTTATTGCAGATTAAGTAAAAAATCTTTCAATACGCTGACGATACAGCGCTCGGACTAGAAGTCACTGACTATTGTACTGGCGTTAAAACATTTCAGGCAGATATAACTGATGTCATTGACTGGTTCTCACAAAATTTTATTTTTTTAAACCTTCACAAAACAAAACTGACATATGTTTTAAAAACCCCCATAAAACAGTTGCTTTAACCCAACCACTGTACTTACACTCATCCCGTTGTAGTACCCATGTGATTGCGAAGCCATGCAAATAGAGCGAACAGTGCAGTATCTGGGTATCTACTTCGATCAACATCTCACTTGGAATAAGCACATCGTTTGTCTCTCTAGAAAGATTAGGGCCATTGCGGCCATGTTGTATCACCTTCGGGGGAAATCTCCGCTTCACCTTAGACGAGTAATCTACACAGCATTAGTCGAACCTGTTTTAAAATACGGTATTACATTATATGGCAACTGTTCCGAATATAAGAAGCAAGCATTAAAGGTCATACTAAAACGAATTGTGAACAGCATATCTTACGGTACCAAATTACTCTCAGTTGACATGAAAGAGAAATACGATGAGTTAGGCATCCTACAGATTCGTGAGCTGTTTTATTTTGTTGTGTTGACACGGTATTATTATTCAAATGAATATAAAACTCCTGTAAAAAATGTTACATTGAGGAAAACAGAACGTTTTGTTAAACCACGGGTCTATAGTAATTATGGTGAAAAGATGCGCAATTACTATGTACCAGCTATGTTTAATGAAATTCCTGATGATCTATGTCTTGCAAGCAACAAGAGAAAGATGACTAGTTTAAGACATTGGTGCGTAAATGTATTGCCTTGTGTATAGATTTACTTGTTTTGTATGTGTTATTTTGCGCTGTCAAATTTATTGGCAATGTCGTGTATAACATGAAATGCATGTATATGAAGTTATTTTTTTAGAAGATTCTCTACCTGCTGCCTGACCAGCCAACAAGCACAACATGCTTAGGCAGGTCAGAATTTATGTATGTCTATGCTGTATTGACAAATAAACTTTGAAACTTTGAATAAAGTACAGATAAGCAAAATGCTAGAGCCCTGAAATATGGCGTCCCTCATAACCCACTGCGCAATTTCGAAACGTTAAATGCCACAAATGATATTTAATCATTTAATAGATAGTAAAATTAACTTGATTAGCTCAAGCATGCTAGGTGACTATTTGTCGCCACCACATTTCGAAAAGGATGCCATTAGAAATCATCGTTCTATTACTCGAAATCCAAAACGGGTCAGTTCCTGCCTTTTTTTCCCGCTTGATCGCACCTTCTGATTTTATCACGACAGTATGCATATTCTTCGAGGTGAAACTGCGGCTTCGATACACTTGGAGGTTGGAGATAGGTACCAAGCATCTGGTGGTTGATTAATGCGCGGCGCCTTTACAATATCCAGGTCGAAAAAGAAAGCAGGCATTTGGCATGACAAATATCTCGTCGTCAGCAGACATGCAACTACTCTCGCATTTCGGCCAGAAAGGTTGCTTGCTATATTTTTTAGAACATAAGTTCCGCAAACGTTGTCCACGTTTGGATTTCTGTCGCGCATATACTAACACGTACGACAGGTTGGTTGGTACATCAATGCATACATTTACTTACGCCATACAAGCTACAGCTTCTTATTTTTATATATTTTATTCAGTGCAATGAAGAACAAACAACCAAAGACAAACGTACTAAATTCTTGGCAATCGCACGCACGCACGCACGCACGCACGCACACACACACACACACACACACACACACACACACACACACACACACACACACACACACACACACACACACACACACACACACACACACACACACACACACACACACGCACGCACGCACACACACACACACACACAAGCAAACAAACAAACAAAATGTTTCGTCTCCAGCAGGTGTGCATTATTCTCCTATCTAGGATCATCGTCAGCCTATTTTATGTCCATGCAGGATGAAGGCCTCTCCTACCCCTAGTCTTGCGCCAGCTGACACCATCTTATGCTTGCAGATTTAGAAATTCCATCGCACCACTTAGCTCTCTGCCGTCCCCAACTGCAATTCCATTCTCTTGGAACCCATTCTGTAACTGTTTCGACCACCGGTTATCTGCCCTACGCATTAACATGGCATGCTGAAACGCATTTCTTCATCTTATATCGGCTACCCCCGTCTGCTCTATAAACCACACTGCTGTCTTCCTGTCTCAACGTTACGTTTTATCATTTTTCGTTCACTCGTTGCGAGGTTATTAACCTCTCAAGCTTCTTTGTTCACCTCCAAAATTCTGCCCCATATACGTTAGTACCGGTAGAATGCGATAATTGCACAGTTTTCTTTTCAAGGATACCGGTATAAGCTGCCTAGCTGTCATGACTTACTCATAGCACAGGACACAGGTTCTATGGGCGGACTGCCAATCACAAATTCCAGTTATCTAGCCAGGCTCTTGAACTTTACCTTTGTCTTGTGCATATTAATCCTCAAACCTACTCTTCCGATTTGTCGTCTTAGGTCCTCAATCATTCGTTTCAAGTCATGTACATCATTGCTGAACAAGACAATGTCATCTCCAAAAACAGGTTGCTGAGATGATCCGGCCCAGCTGATTTTCACTCCTATATATCCTCCACTCTATATAACAGCTTGAATATTTACAAGCATGCAGTGGAGATAGCATTGGGGAGACTGTGCCTCCTTGTCTGACGCCTTTCTTGATCGGTATTTTCCCACTTTTCTTGTGAAAAACGAAAGAATCTGTGGATTCTTCAGAGATATTTGCTAACATATTCACATATTCATGCAATCCTCGACTATGCAATGCCCTCTACGACTGTTGGTATCTCTACTCAATCAAACACCTTTTCGTAATCTATGAAAGCCATATCGAGAAGTTGGTTGCATCTAGAATAAAAATCAAGCTTTTGCGCTATCACACTTCGTAGCCGCATTCATCGGAAAAGCAGTAAATAGAGATGAAAATCTGCACTTACGCCGTCTTGCTGTAGAAACACTACGGCCGCCGGGTTGCCCGAAAATGGAGCCTTTGTAAACGCGTCAACCGTGAACAAGGGAAATCGCACAGAGCGCAGAACAGCTTCCATGTTGCCGTCGCTAGCTGATCGCACCGATAGAAGCACAGGATCGTACAGGCTCGCTGTGATGAAGAGGCGACTCCGATGCCGCAGTATCGCCCTACTGCGGACGCTGTAGCCAGCGACGTGTTGCTCCTAATGGGTTGTAAAGATACGCTGGCTGTCGCGCTTATCGCCTGCACCGAGAGAATGCTGCTATGTATCCAGGATGCCAACGAGAAAGGGCACAGCGGCAGCTCGCCCTTGGTTTATGACTTGTTCGTCGTCCCTTGATAGATAGATAGATAGATAGATAGATAGATAGATAGATAGATAGATAGATAGATAGATAGATAGATAGATAGATAGATAGATAGATAGATAGATAGATAGATAGATAGATAGATAGATAGATAGATAGATAGATAGATAGATAGATAGATAGATAGAATTTTCAGACAATGCGATACAAAGGCGTAGGTGCTGAGTGATTGAACAGTGATACTCGGATCGCATGGCGTGAGGGACTTTAGGCGCCAGTTTAGGCGCCAGGCGCTTTTTGCGCCACCTGTGAGCGCTGGGTGATCACCGAGAGACTGGAGGCAGTCACAATGCTGCGCACAGAGATGCTTGCTTTCATAGGATACAAATCGCGTTTCAATCGCTGAGCAATGTACAGTACCCTGTAGCTGCGTTTTAACGCTGGTATTGTTCCGATTAAAAAAAAAAAAGGCATTAGAAAGCGTGAACTCTCCTTACACTCGGCCCCACCTGTATTATTTTGTCACGACACTTAAAGTGGGTATTTAAATAAACGAAGTTAACGCAATACTATAGATAACGTTCATCTAGAACAAGGCATACTAAGAGGGAGAGAGAGAAAAAAAAGAAAGGCAGGGAGTTTAACCAGGTTGCACTTGCTTTGCTACCCTACACTTGGGGGAGGGGGAGTAGGCAGAAGAGGAACAGGAACGGGAGAAGGAAAAGAAGAACAAGTGATGCGCGCGCGCACACAGCAGCGTTCCCCGCGCAATCAAAGCTGATTTCAGAGCTCAGGCTAAAAGGGGCATAGCCTATGCAGCACTACAACAGGAGCGAGTAATAAAGTAAGATACGAATCCGCGGCCTCATCCGAATGTGACCGCCGGGCCCGTGAATTGCGGCGATGCGAGGAAAACATATAACAACAAAAATGTATGTAGATCGACTTCCTGTGGCGTGAGGATACGCTTGGGTGACACAAACTAGGTCGGGATGATGTAATGATTTTATATATTTCAATGCTATTCCTTTTCGCGCTTCGTCAGTGGTCCAAGCGGCGCTCCACCCATGTTATCACTGGGATCGGCTAGCCGTGAACGATGCATGATAACGAAGGAATAGAATCCAGCGAAAAAAAAAAAAAAAGAAAACGTTACATTATACCAGCCCAGTCATGTGCCTGTTTTCTTAATGCTCCTCAAGGCTACTGAGCTCTGCATGCGCGGAAAAAGAGCGCATCTTTATAAGGACGAAGACAGAATAGATACTCACGTACAGCGCCGGTGTGTGTATTCTTTCTTCGACGTTGTAAAGTTGCGATGTTTTCCCGCCATGCATCCAACTGACCCGAAAGTCATATAGATAGGGACTTTAGAAAGTCAGCTTTCATGAACTGAAAGCTGAATGAGTGCACAGTAGAGTGTTCTAGTACACTCTAGTGCACATTGCATGCGCGCGGCGCCGGCGCTCGTATGGCGCTCGTGTCACAGCTGGCGTTACGTCAGCGCGCCATAGAAAAGCGCGGCGTGCAGCGGGGATTTTTCATAGTGTCTCCATACAGGGACACTTTAATACCCTTCTTTACTAGTGCGAACATTAATATTGTGCTCGCACGGACGATCACATATTACTCTCTGGCCTATATAGCAGCTACCACTGTTAGGTATCGGACCCATCACGTGGAATGCGAAGGTACAGTGGCCTGCATGATTCCCCTTTTCTGCCCGCAGGGGCGTCTGCGTGAGCAGGCGTTTGGTGTGTGACCACGGACCCGAGCACATGGGGGTTGGACCCTCCCGTGTTTAACCGTGCGTGGCTCAGCCGTGTCCGGGGAAAAGGGGATCCTCGGGGTTGAGCCGATGCTGAGTGTTTCGACCTTTACGGCTCCTCGGCGGAGGCAACACGCCCCTTTGGCCTCGGCTTTAAGTAGACGGCACCCCCGGACTGAACCACCCGGGGAAATCGGTAGTTGCCTTTTAAGCGAAGCTTTATTGGCTATTTGTATCGGGGTCGGTGTACGTGGAAAACTATTATCATCAGTATTGTGCTCGAGCGTCGTCGTCGTCTTCCGCAGCTGGCCGTGGTTGGCGCCCCTTGGGTTGCGCTCGTGCTCGTGCCCGGCACGCGCTCGTGCCACCCCATGAGACACGGAAGCAGCTATTTGATGTGTAAAAGATGTCTTGAACGGATAATTCAAAAGTCTAGTAGCTGTCTTGATCAATACATTTTGTAGCCGTGGACGTATAAAAGTACATCAGTAAGCCCTGCTAACGTTACGCTAAAAGTTGGCTAACGGACATCTTGACAAGAACAACCGAAGACTTTTATTAGACATTCCTTCAAAATTTTGTGGCAGCGGCTACAGTAACACGAGGTTTGTCCACAGTTACAACTTTATTTTAAATGAGGCATGGGCATCAGAAAAAAAATGTCACAGTTTCGCTTTAAGGGCGAAGCAATGAATGCGATAGCAACACAGCAATGTCATACGAAGTAAGGTGAGCGGCTTTGGTAGCAATTGTAGTAAACATGAGCTGATTAAGTAAGCAGGTGTGCTGCGGCGTAAGTAGACCGACATGAAGAGAGACTCGATGACCACGAGAAGGCGCGTGTGAAACGGTGGTGTTGATGAGAAGCGCTTCCCGTGGGCAGCGCGTGCGAAGGGACACACCTGTAGCGCTGCACTGCCGATCCGGGCAGCATTGCATGTGTAGCGTGCGTTGGAAAATGTGGCCCGACTATTACTAACTGAATGAACAAGTGTGGTGTGAGCGCGAACTAACAAACATGAATAGATCACACTGAATGACTGCAGACAACGACCGTCAAAACTCTGGCAGCAAGCGGATACGCCGCAGCGGCGAAGGTACGTGCGGTCTATCGCTTCAACGGAAACTGAGCGGCGAATGCACGGCGCATAAAGGTCAGAGCCGTGTGGAGATAAGAGACGGTGCGAGCGAGCGACGAGTGCGGTTGTTGGCAGAGTGGAAGTGCGCCCCCCCCCCCCCTCGCTCCCTCCGGCGCTGGCTTCCCGCTTCCTTGCTTGCGCGTGGGAGATTGAGTGCGTTCGCTCTCCGTGATAGCGCGCGTCCCCGCACGCTTCCGCTCGGGCATACGGCCCGCGGCGCAGATTTTATCTATAGGGAACCTGACGGCGACGGCGACGGCGACGACGACGGCGATGACGACGGCGACGCCGACGGCAAAAATCCGGTTGAAGTGTCCATATAATTGCTATCGCAATAAAAATTTATATTGTCGGATATATAGAGTGATGCACAGGTTGCTTTTCCAGATGTGAACCATGGGAATAGTGTAGCACATCCGGATTTTTTTACTAGTGCATTTTGCTTAGACCAATCAATTGAATGCCGCCGGTCAGAATTATCTGGAGAGAAAGGGGGGAGCGTGGGAGAGGAGAGAGAGGAGGAGGGGATGCGCATGCGCTGTGGGGATGTGGGACGCGTGCGCCGCTCCGTACAGGATTCCTAGAGGAGAGAAAGGGGGAGCGTAGGATAGGAGAGAGAAGGGGAGGAGACGCGCATGCGCTGTGGGGGTGTGGGACGCGGGTGGGACGGACAGAGCCGCCGGCAAGAAATGCTTCGCATTTAAAAAAACTACAGCGCGTAGCAGGCGACCCTCGCTTACCGCGCGCTTCGCGAGCGCGAAAAGCCCACGGGCATTGCCACGGGTCATAACGGGTCCGGGTCCGGAGCAGCAGCGGCGCGGCGCGGCAGTTCACACAAAAAAAGGCCCTCGCCGGAGCCGGCGCTTTGGACACTCCCCTATTATTCTAGGTCACTCTATTCTAGCCACTCCGGTACCGGCACTAGTAACGTTGGGTACTACGGTGGCTAGATTGGTAGGTGTGCCGACCGGCGTAGTTCACTGCTTCTCCGCATCATGACAGCAGGAGTGGCGCTGCGGTCAGAGGTTTGCCGCGAAGCGCGCGTTGTCTGTTACTGAGTGTTGTTATTGCGCGCCTGTTATATTTAAAATAATAGGTTTTCACAGTAAAACCTGAAAGAAAATGGTTAAATTAGAGAGTTTTAGAATAGGGGCCCCAAAAGTTTGGGGCCCCAAAGAGCTTTGCGGGTGTTAGCGTTGGGGCATGCAAGAGTGATGAGTTTTAGAATAGGGCTTTGCGTTTGTGAATTGCGTCTTGCGCTTGCAGCGCCACTACGGTGTCAAAGAAAAACTATCATAAATATTCAAATAAACTATACCATTTTATGATAGGAAGAGTAATTTTGACTTTCGTGGTTTTGCGTTTAATTACAATTAAGATGTTTTCTATTAGCAGCAAGCGATTTATTGCGCCTAATTTTGAGTAACCAACTTGACGTGCCTTCACCAGCCAAGCTAATCCACGTTAGGCCTACGAGCCATGAAATCAGCGATCGAATTCAGAATCAGCGGCGTCTAATGAATCAATCTTCATTACACACGCTAGTTGAGAGAAAGCAATAACCGCAGTCACTTCTCCTACACTCTAAAAACAGTTGCACCCTTTGGGGCGTATTTTTGCCACAGAACAATAATCGTCATCTGACTTTCGTGGCTTTCCTTTCTTTAACGCTGTGCGCCCGGCACTTCTAGGTCACGAACGACAAGAGCGTTATCAGCGTGACACAGCGTTCTCGACAGGAAAGTAGCAAGTGCAGAGTTTTCAAGATAGGAAACGCAAGCAAAACAGATGACGATTATTGTTGTGTGGCAAAAATGCACCCCAAAGGGTGCAACAGTTCTTAGAGATTACGAACTTTCCGCGTTACCACGAATCAAGCCGAGTTTGGTACTCGGAGAGCCGCCACTTCGATGGGTGCCGCCATGTTTGTTGATGCAAAGATTTTGGGACTGCTTTTGGGGCTCCCGCTAAATCGGCGAAATAGCGTGCCCAACTCAAAACCCAAACGCAGTTAGCGTCTCGCGCATGCGCAGTGGTGTCGACGCTATTTTTTCGGGCCCCAAAACGTTTGGGGCCCCTATTCTAAAACTCTCTATAATGTTGAGAGAGCGCTTAACAGTGCGATGTTTCTTGTTGCAATGAGCAATTTTCAAATGCGGTCATTTATATCGTCTGTTAAAACCACGACCGGCTCCAAGTTGTAAAGCCGGTCGTGGTTAACACGCTCCCGGCAGCGACCTTTACAATTGCTAATAGGTACAGCGGAGACTTTCGCTTAACACGTGTTGTCATGGCAATCGTGGCGCTCCTAGGTGCCTAGGGACATAATCGCTTAGGGACTTTTGAGGCACTGGTCTCCGCTGAGCGTGGCTCTCTTATCTCCGGGACCGGGCGCAGCGACCTTGCCGAGCGCAGCTCCTACGTGCGTAGGGAGCGAATCGTTTAGGGCGCGTTGAATGTCTGGTGGTGTCTGGCCCACGCCGGCCGCGCTTTATTATTGTAGCGTTTGTTCTAGTGGCGGAAATCGTTGCAGTAGTTACGGTGGTGTGGCATGACGGCTTTTGATCTTGGTGAACTGTGGTGGTGTAAACAAGCGGACACTGCGCGCATTTGTACCCCGGTGCCGCGGGGGAAGCCGCGGTGCCGGGCGCCGACGCGAAGCAGCGGTCATTGGGGTGTGGCGGAGCGCAACGTAGCAACACCCCAAATAAAAAAGACTGCTCCAGTTAGGTAGACTGCTCCCTCCCTGATAGTGAGATTATATTTGGATCATCAAAACACTGATGCGTTTATTTAGGAATATCATCGTTTCTCTCTCGCACCCGCTTGTCCTCGCGCCTGCTACGCTGCGCTGCGCTTCGCAACACCCCAACGACCGCCGCTTGCGTCGGCGCCCGGCACTGCGGCATCCGCCGCGGCATCAGGGCTCAAACGCGAGCAGTATCCGTTTGTTTACACCACCACAGTTCACTGAGCTCAAAAGCCGTCATGCCACACCACCACTACTGCAAGGATTTCAGCCACTAGAAAAAACGCTACAATAATAAAGCGCGGCCGGCGTGGCCCAGACACCACCTGACATTCAGCGCGCTCTAAACGATTCGCTCCCTACGCACGTAGGAGCTGCGCTCGGCAAGGTCGCTGCGCCCGGTCGCGGAGATAAAAGAGCCACGCTAAGTAACTAGCAGCCGCTGCGCGGCCGTGCAGACCAGTGCCTCAAAAAGTCCCTAAGCGATTATGTCCAGGCACCTAGGAGCTCAACGATTTCCATGACAACACGTGTTAAGCGGAAGTCACGTGACCCGCAGTGCCACGCCCCCGCTGTGCCTACTAGCAATTGTAAAGTCGCCTCCACTGCATGGGTGCGACTGTTTTCACAACAAATCCGTGCAGGGACGGGGCCTCGCCTCAAAAACGTGGCCTCGCCTCGATGACGTATCACCATTTTCTTTTCTTTTTTTCTTCTGTGTTTGGCGGCGCGGTCGGTGTGCGGCGCCTCAGTTCGGATCAGCTTAAAGTCCCTTGATGTAGGAAAGTACCGGCACTCTTTGTACTCTGCCGCCGGCGCGCGACCTCCTCGCCTCCTCCTCGCCCCTCGCGAGTCTCCTCCGCGGCAGACGGTCTTGCGCCCGTTTTCCTGCACGATGATTGGTCTCCCTGCCGTTGCCCTTGGAAACGAGCGGAGCTTGCGTTTTGCTTTGTGTTTTGCTTTTTCGTTCGCGCCATTTTGCGCCTCAGCTCGGCTGGCTCGGCGTATAGAGAACGTCGCACACTAACATTGCACGCTGTTTCGTGCACTCTGCTGGCGCTATGCCGTGCTGCTGCGCATATAACTGCAGCAAGAAGCGTGATGATGGCTATGCAGTTTTTACGATACCGCAAGGAAAGCGTGATGGCTTGCGCAAGAAGCAGTGGCTGCAGAACATTGGCCGGAAGAACTTTGTTCCGACAAGGAACAGTGTTGTTTGCGAGGTAAGCCGCCTTTCTTATTGCTCGTATCAAAGCATCCCCTAATGCTGCATTTTTTTTCAATTCTTCCGGCCTGCTCATTAGCGTTTTTGCTGCGGCAATTTGTACGTTGCATAAAAATGGGGTTCTCCTCAGAATGCTGAATATTCTGCTGGGACTCCATCACCTCGCACGTCGTCAACTCTTATTCAATTGGAAATGACATATTTGTACACTAGCATTGTTTCTCATTCTGAATGTTATATGATACTCTTCTACGTTATCTGTATCTTGTCAAATAACGTTTATTGTGCGTGCACGAAAATAAAGCATCTTACTGACCATTCTTCTTTTGTTTTTTGTGTGATAAATGTTTTTCTGGTTTCTAATCAAAATCATATTTTAACTATCCGTCTACTACACAATTTAACGGTATGTTGGTGTGAACTATCAAAATACCTTTTCCAGAGGCGTTTCTTGCCTCTGGAAAAATATAGAATGTCTTCTCCCATAGGTATACCGATTATTTTTAAGCTTCATTGACACCGACGCATAAAGAATAATCTGTAAATACCTTTCCTCAGATTCTGTTATTGTGGGTGATGAGTGGCTGCCGGCACCGTTTCATCGCACTGAAATTGCGCAACCGTCCTATTCAATGCAGAAACCACAGCGCAAAAGCTACTTTGACATTCAGACAAACACATGGACAGACGATGCTCTCGCCAGTAATTCATTATAAGAAGGCACACTGAATATAATACCTGCGGTGCACATGCGCGCACATACAAGAAAAAACTGCCAAACATAGAGCGATCTGCCACAAGCAATACTAGATCAGATGCAAAAAGTAAAGCAGCGTATCGTGTGGCAGAAAAAATAACTGGAGTATAGAACTCGCCTCAAAGCTCCTTTATATCAGTGTGTGTCATTCATACGGCTTTAAGATAAAACCAACCTCCTCATAAGCGTTGCCTTCAGCATTCTCCATGCCGTTATCACCATTTTTCAAAATATTCTACGCCACTGGGGCGCGCAACTGGCCCAAAATAATGCGCTTCCATCGAATTCTGCGGCCCGTCCGCGGGAGCCCAGGCGCAATAGCGCGCCGTGCGCAGCGCGCGCAGCCGGCGGGCGAGGAGAATTGAGGAGGAAAGCGCGCGCGCGCGCGGAGGAGAGTGTCGCTACTTTCAAGATCAAGGGGCTTTAGATCAGCTTAGGGTGCCTCGATAAAACCCCTATATATAAAAAGTAGCGCCATCCACTTCCCTCCTCCTCCGTTATACTATCGCGCTCGGCGCGACCAGCGCGATCGAGGCGCGATATCGACAGTGGCGCCGCCTGCGTCGGGCCTGCCCTGGCAGACGACAGCTAACGCGCTACCAGAGGAAATCCGAGGAAAACTTCGATCGCGCCCTGCGGAGACGTTTTTGAGGCGCGATTTTGCTTCGTCAGTCAGTAACTGGTCTTAATAATGCCGTTTTGGAAGTAGCAACGCGACGATGCGAGCCGGCGCAAATATCAAGTGTGCAGCAAGCGTTTGCGCACGCCGGATGGTAAACAAAAAAAGCCTTTTGCCCTCGCCTTGTCGGTTGCGGCAACTTAAGGCGCAGCAGCATGCCATCACAACGAAGTTCTTGTCCCTAAAGCCCAGACAACACGTACGCTTGCGGACGCGCTCAAGCTCGCGTCTACGCGCCTAGCGGTTGCCGCGCCTAGCGAGGAATGGCGGTTTGCATCCACAATTTAAATACGCGCGACTAGAGTGTACTAGAATATGGTCGAGTGGGACGAGTGGCTGGGGCGGCGCATGCTTTGCAGTGAGGCGCCCGACGTGTAAAAATACTGTGGTGGCGCTGCACTCGAAGTGGATTGGGCCGCATCAAGGTCGCGCCGTTGGAAACTGCTGGCGATACTGCTCGGCAGGGTCATTCGTACTACTTCGCGCGCTGGTATTTGCGTTCAGACCGCTGAAATGGGGTTCATAATTGCATATTACATGTATTTATGCCTTAAGAATAAATTCCTTTCTTTCTCTTCTTTATTTTATTTTTTAATGCCGCTCGGTGATGGCGCGTGCATTACGGCCGTAGTGTCGGCTTTCATTCTACTATGTTATATTGTATCTCTCGTGTGTATTGTTTCGCATATAGTTTTCCACGAGTATGTCTTGCGAAACGCAGACGAAGAAACATATGTGACCTTCCTGCTTGCCGCTTCAAACAAGTAAAGCATATCTGCCTCATCCAGCGCCTTGTACTCAGATTTATGGGAAGCATTAATTGTTATAGATAAAAAAACAAGAGAATAAACTGCAGCGCAAAATTTCATTCAAGTTTCCGCCTTTCTCGCGTAACAGAATGCCCAGTAATTGGTACGGGGTCATTTATTGCAGTCTCGTTATTTATAGTTTTAGTTAATAATTCTATATGCTAATCTTTGGCCGTAAGCCATACGTGGAATTTTTTTTTTCAGTCGATACTTCAAAAAAGAAAAGAAAGAAAGCATGCGCGGTAGCCTAATTATTGGCTACATAGCGATACAGCGTTGCGCTGCTAAACTGGAGCTCGCGGGTTCAATCCAGGTCGCGGAATTCGATGGAAACGAAATGGAAAAAGACTTGTGTACTTCTATTTAGGTGCACATTAAAGAACCCCAGGAAACTAAACCGGGTGCCTCGATCATAATCATTTCGTGGTTTTGCCATGTAAAACCGAAGAACTTGTTTAAATAAAAAAAAAAAGCGGATGGCTGCGTTCTTCGGCTTATTTCTGGGGTGTAAACAACATAAATTATTCTCGAGTCTGATTTCCAGTCAAAACATGTCACGCTTATCCTATATTTCATACATAAATGTAATGCCGTTCTCAAATGTATGACCGCTCAACTCAGGAGCTTGTATATTATAAACGGCTGCTTTCAGTTATCCAGTGCACTATCATAACGACCATAATGAACGGCATGTCTCACATACACGTAAAGATATGTTGCGTTCGTTGAAGAAGATAAGTGTGGTACCACATGGGGCACACAGTTTTAATGGGTTGCAAACATGGTGAGACTGTCAAAAATCCTTGTCTCAATGAATCAAGTTAGCAGATTTACAGGCTGGAACTTGACTTACCAGACTTAGAGGCTGGAATGAGAGCTAGGAACTTGTTAAGCAAGACTTATTAACGCCCTTCCGTTAATTCTCTCAGGAACTGCGCCTCTGCGCAACAGCCACGACGCTCCGGCAGCACAATCATTCGCAATAACAGTCCTCACTTGCATGCAGTCACTCACCTTTGAGACTTCAATAGTACTGTTATGCGTTACATTCGAATGGAAACAACTATTCGGCGTCGTATAATATATCAATAACACACACACAGAGACACGCACACACACGCACGCACGCTATGTATATTATTTCTGCGAATGAGAGTTTTATTTGCAGTATTCACTAATAAGTGTGTTTGTTGCTGCAAACACGTGCGCTTATTCTGGTCGGGAATTCTCACTTTTTCAATTATTGAATTTAGAGTATTTGTTATTTTTTGCCTTACATATATATCGTGAATATATATGTCTATGTACCCTTTCATTTAATTACCTAGAAATACATTGGTCATTCTTCGCGCCACACAGTTAATAAACCTGGTTTATTTGACTCTAATATTGTTTTCTTCGATCATTGTCCCTGATCAATATCCACCAACAAGAAGCGCGCGTAAAACGACACGATATCAATAATAACATTTTCTTACGTAGCCTTCACCGGTGGAGATATGCCAGTTACTTTAAGAGGACAGTGCTAAAAAAAGCAGTTACCCTGGCTAAAGCTACATTTGGTACCGGCCGTCAAGAGTCATGGGCGCACCAAAGCAACTAAAACATTACAAAAATGTACTGCACAGAGGTTCTGCGAGAAAAACTGGGCGTCCCGCGCTCGCTAGCAGACGATGCGCTTGACAACGACAGAAAAATTGAAGACGTCGCGTTGTATAATCCCTGCCTCAAATATATATGTTTGGCAGATTGGTGTAAACATAAATTTGCAGTTGAAATAAAGCACTATTTTAAGAGCGTACTATGCGCAAGCGGCCTCGGCGCCCGCAGCGAAAGTACGTTGAAGATGCCGCGGAGCGCGTCTCCGCCCCAATCCAGTTCGCGCGCAGCGCCCTCGCACTATTTTTCCACACGCGGCGCCTCAGCGGCAGGGCGCCGTTCGGCCCACTATTGTCTAGTACACTCTAGCGTAGCCCTAGCCGAAGACTAGAGTGTACTATACAATGGTCGAGTGGGCCGAACGGCGCTCTCCCGCTGAGGCGCCGCGTGTGGAAAAATTGTGTGAGGGCGCTGCGAGCGAACTGAATTGAGGCGGAGACGCGCTCCACGGCATATTCAACGTACTTTCGCTGCGGGCGCCGAGGCCGATTGCACATAATACACTTCTAAAATAGTGCTTTATTTCGACTGCAAATTTATGTTTACACCATTTTGCCAAACATATATATTTGAGGCATGGATTATACAACGCGACGTCTTCAATTTTGCTACCCGCCGTGGTTGCTTAGTGGCTACGGTGTTAGGCTGCTAAGCACGAGGTAGCGGGATCGAATCCCGGCCACGGCGGCCGCCTTTCTACGGGGGCGAAATGCGAAAACACCCGTGTACTTAGATTTAGGTGCACATTAAAGAACCCTAGGTGGTCAAAATTTTCCGGAGTCCCCCACTGCGGCTTGCCTCATATAATCGAAAAAAATATTGGAGTGAAATAAACCAGGTTTATTAACTCCGTGGCGCGAAGAATGACCAATGTATTTCTAGGTAACTAAATCAAAGGGTACATAGACATATATATTCACGATATATATGTAAGGGCAAGAATAACAAATATTCTAAACGCACTAATTGAAAAAGTGAACTCCCGACCAGAATAAGCGCACGTGTTCGCAGTAACAAACACACTTATTAGTGAATACGGCACATAACACTCTCATTCGCAGAAATAATATTCATAGCAGGCAAACCATCTTATACATATATACATATTTACGCAAGTTTTATTGATATACTGTACGACGCCGAATAGTCGTTTCCGTTCGAATGTAACGCATAACGTACAGCACCATTGAAGTCTCAAAGGTGAGTGACCGACGCAAGTGAGGACTGTTAAACGAATAATTGCGCTGCTGGGGAGTCGTGGCTGTTGCGTAGAGGCGCAGTTCCTGAGAGAATTAACGCACGGGTGTTAATAAGTCGTGCTTAAAAAGTTCCTAGCTGTCATTTAATATAAACGCCCCCGTTTGGGGGCAGCCTGTAAATCTGCTAACTTGATTCAGGGAAGGAAAACTTTTTTTGACAGTCTCGCCATGTTGGCAACCCATTAAAGCTGGGTGCCCCATGTGGTACCACACTTCAACGAACGCACCAGATATGCACATAACTCTACGTGTATGTGAGGCATGCCGTTCCTTTAATTGTTTCATTATTGTCGTTATGATAGTGCACCGGATAACTGAAAGCAGCCGTTTATAATATACAAGCTGCTGAGTTGAGTGGTCATACATTTGGGAACAGCATTACATTTATGTATGAAATATAGGATAAGCGTAACATGTTGTTCTCGAAAATCAGACTCGAGAATAATTTATTTTGTTTACACCCCCAGAAATAAGCCGAAGAACGCAGCCACCTGCTTCTTTCTTATATTTTTAATTTAAGCAAGTTCTTCGGTTTTACGTGGCCAAACCACGATATGATTACCCGGTTTAGTTTTCACCACCTGGGGTTCTTTAACGTGCACCTAAATAGAAGTACGCAAGTCTTTCTCAATTTCTTTCCCATCGATTTCCGCGACCTGGATTGAACCCGCGAGGTCCAGTTTAGCAGCGCAACGCCGTATCCACTATTAGCCACTAATTAGGCTACCGCGCAGGCTTTATTTCTTTTTTTGTTCTTTTTTGAAGTATCGACTGAAAAAAAAAAACGGCTTACGGACAAAGATTAGCATATAGAATGACTAACTAAAACCGTTTTCGGCGCTCGAGGTCCGACCGCAATAAATGACACCGTACCAATTACTCCGCATTCTGTTACGCGGGGAAGGCGGAAACATGAATGGAATGCTGCGCTGCAGTTTACTTTTTTTTTTATCTATGACAATGCTTCCCGTAAATCTGAGTACAAGGCACCGGATGGGGCAGATATGCTTTACGTGTTTGGAGCGGCAAGCAGGAAGGTTACATATGTTTCTTCGTCTGCGTTTCGCAAGACCTACCGATAGAAAACTATATGCGCAACAATACGCACGAGAGACACATGCTGCTTGAAGAACGAGAAAAATAATTTTTTTCTCCAAAGGGAACCGTACAATAACATAGTAGAATGGAAGCCGACACTGCATGCGGCCGCAATACACGCGCAATCACCGAGCGGCATTAAAACATAAATTAAAATAAAGAAGAGAAAAAGAGAAATTTATTCTTAAGGCATAAATACATGTCATATGTAATTATGAGCACCATTTGAGCGGTCTGAACGCAAATACCAGCGCGCGAAGTAGTACGAATGGCCCTGCCGAGCAGTATCGCCAGCAGTTTCCAACGGCGCAACCTTGATGCGGCCCAATCCACTTCGATCGCAGCGCCGCCACAGTATTTTTCCACGTCGGGCGCCGGGGCGCCTCACCGCAAAGCATGCGCCGCCTCAGCCGCTCGTCCCACTCGACAGTATTCTAGTGCGCTCAACCGAAGACCAAAGGCGGTGATAGTGTTGCTATCCTTGCTATCGCTAATTATCTGTCATCGCGATGTGCCAGTTGCGAGGCGGTGCGAGACATGTGCGTTGAGGTTGGTGGGCGTATGTCACGTCGCGAAAGCCAGTGAAAGTTTCCACACGATTGGTGCAAGCGCATATGAGGATATGAACGGCAGCGCCTTGGGGTATGCGAAAGTTTTATACAACATCGTAGCGCATTTCGATGGAGGCGAAATGCAAAAACGCCCGTGTGCTTGCGTTGTAGTGCACGTTAAAGAACCCCAGGTGGTCAAAATTATTCCGGAGCCCTCCACTACGGCGTGCCTCATAATCAGAACTGGTTTTGGCGCGTAAAACCCCAGAAAGAAGTATACAACATCGTAGCTCGGTACTTTCGGATTGTATTGTTTTTGTTTGAACATGTGCGCACACTTCATATTACTGTTTCAAAGCCTTTAATTCTGCGTAGTGGTACCTTGGCGAGTGCTATCGATCGGACGTAGTACGTGTATTCCTGTCCACTTTGTGCGTTACGCCGTGGAGTTCGCTTGGCTGCATCATGAGAACAAGGACGAGGAGCAGTTCTTTCTTTCTGCCGCATTATAGCAGGGATACATATAAATTAGCAAAGTTGTTGTCCTTTTGTGCCACATAACTGTTATATTGTGTATTATGTACATTATTTGCAGTTGAGGAAAATGGTCAGTCCAATAGAATTCTGCGCAATCGCGCGGGAAACTACAGTGCTTGTGAGTCATCAAGAGACGTCTGCCGACTTCGAGTATCTGCTCACGGACGTGTTGAAAGAGATCCCCCCACATGCAGACTTCAAGACTACTCGGTCCCGTGGTGGGTAGGTCTGTCTTCTACATATGTGTGCGGAGCCTCGGCGTCAACCTGTCATTCAGTGAGGTGTTGGCTTTGACTGTTTTCACTACACCACTTACCGTTTTCACTATGCCAGTTACAGCAAACACCAAGGAGAATGTAGATAAATCGCAGATGAATCGCCAAGAAACAAAACCATTGTATGCATGTCATTTACACTTAAACAATCTTTCTGCATGTAAATGCACAAGCTTCAGAAACTCAATTGTGCCAATGGCCACTATCGGGGAATTCTGCATTTCTCGCAGAAGCATATGTCTGTTGCCTACCATCTAACAGCAGCCAGCATCAGCACGCACCAGAGCTGGTCAGACTGTGTCATGGTGCTTATGACAGCAGCTGATTTTGTCCTTTCATTAGCTGGATTAGTTGGTTGCATCAGTGTTCAGGGACCACAATTATGAGCACGGCAAGCCTACATCTGCTTCACTTGCGCAATGTACATATTTGGCATGGCACTTTTCTTTACTTCACAAGGTACAGTGCATCTGACAAAGCCTCCCATGCGTGAAATTCACTGAAATTCCCACAGCAGCACAGCTAAGGCAGACATATATAGTACCACGGTTTCATGCATTCAATAGCAGAGACTTGGATTTTGTTCTGCCTAAAAGCATAAAATGCAGCATAGAAGTTACTGCTGACCAGTGTTCTCAAGTACTGCTTGAGTAGTGCAACTGGCCTGTAAGGCACAAAACATTAAGCGCATTTTACGTCATGTGATTTTGCTTGCAAATTTGCACATGTGACAACATAGGTACTATCGCGCTCAGTATGAACTACACCGCAGGAGCGCATCGCCAAGCGCCCTGTAAGGTTGAACAGTGGCGCCGATCGTGACATGTTTTCGAGTTATCAGGTGAGGGTTTGGCTGTTCCTGCGAGTGCGCATCACTTCCACTTGCTAGCTTTCACGCTCACCCTCATTTTGCCCTGTAGTGATATTAGCTTTGAAAATGATAACTGCCGCCCTGGCTTGACGCCCGAACTTCCTTTTCGATAAGTCGAGCTTCACAAAACAGCTGATATCTAGCCTGGCTCTTTGTGTTTGCTTCATTTTATTTAATGGGGGATTCCGGACTGATGCGCCACGTACCCTATTGTGTGTAAGTGGCTGCGTGTAGTGCGCACAGTGAAACACTAATACGTTCTTCACTTGGGAAAATGTCCCGAGTGCGAAACACTGAGCGCCTGCGAATAGTTCCACTGTCCCTGAAGCAATATACTCAACACCCAATAGCTGAGATGACGGGGAGGTCGAATAAGACTCAATCGTATCATCCAAGCTTATAGGGATGAAGGCCGCATCAGCGACGCTCCTCATAAACCTCGTGCAACGTCTGCTGCTCAGGACGTGGATATCCTCGACGCTGCGCAGGCAAGCCCCTGCCAAGGAGATCGGTGCTGGCGCTGGTGTGTCTGCAAGCGTGTCGACAATAAAAAGACGACTAGCGGAAGGAAAACTCAAGAACCACGTTGCGGCCCAGAAGCCGCGTCTCTCCGAGGCAAACGAAACGAAACGGTGCGTAACTACACGATCGAACACGTCTCTTGGACTACGGACGATTGGAAAACTGTGCTTTTTTCGACGAGTCTACCTGCACAACATGCTGGGACCAAAAGCAACGCATGTGGCGCCGTGTCAACGCCTGCTAAGACCCCCTTTACATGCAGGAAGTCGCATCGAGCGGCCACACTGCTGTCAATGTTTGGGGCGCTATGTCCCGAGATGGACTTGGCGTTTTGCACCGTATTGAAGGACCGCTGACATCCACAAGGCATTGCGACATTGCGATTATGTCATGATCCCTTACGCGTTGGACGGGCCTTTTCCTGAAGGAGACTTCCTGTTCCAACAAGATCTGTCACCTATCCACACTGCAAAGGTTGTTGAGGAGCTTCTGAACATGCGAGGGGTGCGGTGTCTGAGGTGGGTCTCGGGTAGAATGAAGGTCGGGCTCTACAAGAGAGGATTGCACAGATCACCCGCTGATGTTCTATGGGGCGCTGTAGAAGAAGAACGAATGCGCTTCCAAAATGAACACAGTTTCATTGAGAATCTGTATCTGTCACTCCCGTCGAGGATGCAGAACGTGATTGCCGTTCATTGAGAATCTGTATCTGTCACTCCCGTCGAGGATGCAGAACGTGATTGCCGTTCAAGTGGCCATGACCCGCTACTAACGCTCCTTGCCGTAATTGTTATGGAGAGGCTGTCCGCATAATGTGCGTTCCTAAAATATTCGCTTCTCTACCCCGTGATTATTGATTTTCTTTTCTTGTTACTCGTGTTTCTGCCTTTTAATATTTCCTTTCATATTAAAATGTCATTATTTCTGTTGTTACTACAATTTTGCCTCTGTTTTTTATGCTTTCTGAATCCAGTCAGTATACATTATTCACATTGTTATTCATATTATTATCTTGACTAGGGCTTGTTCACTATGTTATTTGCTGTGTATTCCAATGAAGATTTATTACAATGCTCGAGTTATTTTTCTGTTCCTAATTTCTTTGACTGCGAGAAATTGGCTTTTCTTTGCCATCTTACGCTATAGTTGCCAATTCCATCACACTAAAATACAACAAACCAAAAAAAGCAGTGCAGCTTTTGTTTTCACTGAAATGCCGGAAGCCTTTTTCTCATTCCAGCCACATTCTGCTCTCTTTTGATGATCACACAATGTTTTGGGAAGCCAGGTAACTTTCTTAGTCAAGAGCACTGAACACGACCTCCACGTTGACGTATCCAAGAAAAGCATTTCCTGCCGGCTCCCTTTTATAGGCGAACTGACTGGAGACTGATATATGTTAATAACTGGTGGTATTAGAATGTATTGTCAGTGTAGTTCTGGTAAACAAGCAAAGTACGGCTACTGCGACCACAGAAGAAATGATTGTAACGTGCACTGGAACAATATCAACGGCAATGCGTTGGGCATTGGCAGCACAGCTCTGCTAAAACTCTCTACTGAAAATATTGCACGGCCCGTGTCGTCACCAGGTATCCCTCTTCGCTAGAAGCATGACGCGATCAGAAAGTGTTTAAGGTAAAAAGCACTTGCATAGCCTTTCTTGGACGAAGGTAGCGCTCATTCTTTGATAAGTTTTGCACGCCATCTCTGTTCATCATCTTCAAATTTCTCTTCAGTAAAGACAGAATGAACGAGCAAAATAAATGGAAAGAAGTTCCTTCAAATAAAGGAGGGAGAGGGTGAAAGCAAGCAAGTGGAGGCGATGCGCGCTCGCAGGAACAGCCAAACCCTCCCCTGATAACTCGAAAAGATGTCACGATTGGCGCAACTGTTCAACCTTACAGAGCTCTTTGCCACGCGCTCTCGCGGTGTAGCTCATACTGAGTGCGATAGTACAGCAAGTGAGTCACCAGCACATTTGTGCCTGCAATTTTTGAATGTTCGGTGGTGCTGAACTTTCTTTGAAAAATGCTCATTTAGCATGAATAGGGAACCAATAGCAATGTGGCTCATCGGACCCAACTAATAGTAATGCGAAGCTTTCTTTGCCTCTTCCTTTAACTTTTCTACTACTGCTGCTGTTGCTGTTTTGCACGCTGCAGCGGGGAGTGGTTGAGAATGTGTATCATATACATGGCAGGGGCGTGAGACAGGTGTCTGTGAGATCTTTCCACGAGAAGAGAGCTCTGTTGGTGTTGCCACAATGCCCTCTGGAGCTCCCTGCCCATCAACACAATGCCCTCTAGATGGCTGTAATTATGCGTGAACCCCCCACAAAAGCATTGCAGAAGCTGCAGCACTTACCTTGTACTCGCGTACAACAGCCCGAAGGGGAGATAGAATGGTAGAAAGAGGATACAGAGAATGCGTGAAGCTAACACCGTGACGAAATGGCACACAGCAACGCCTTGAGAAAACACATCTCGCTGAGTGTTCTGCGTACTACGTAGACAAACACAAGTGGTACACGCAAGGTAGCATTTAACATCGTATCACAACTGTTGTATGCCATCAACATGGCATACGTGCCAACATGCATGCCATCCCACAGTGCGTGGGATCTGCATAATTTTTTTCGTTCTGAAAGAATATTGGGCTAAAACATTAAAAACTTTGTTTCTAAACAGTTTGATATGTTTTACTTTGTTTTTGCCAAAGCTGCGGAGCGCTATAACGTAAAATGATTCCAAACTGTTTTGATTCCAAACCCCTGACGTCAAATTTATGTAAACACCGACGCAAGCATTGGGCGGTGACCCGCAGTGTTGTCTGAACAACCCAATCAAACACTCTCCTTGTTTATAGGAGGTCACCTTTGTTCGCTTTCAAAACCAATAACATTGCCTACACTCAGCGGTTTTTGTTATCTAATTGGCTGACAAGAGGCGAGGAGCATGCTCTAGTGGAGAGGGTTTCGATGGGGCTGAGCCAGCACAGTGAAAATAGATAACTGCATGAAGAGGGTGGTGCCGGCTTCTCCGATTGGTCCGCTTCGCCTTACTTAGCTTGCGGTGGCTGGTAGAAAATCGCGACGGCGTGCAACGGAAGGATAAGAATGTCGCTAAAACGGATCCTCAGCAAGGAAGAGTTGGCAGAGCGATGTCGTATGCATGCCGAAAGGGCTCGATAACGTTTTACTGCCATGAAAAAAGGTTTATCATGCACGAATAAATACATGCTCACCGGCAGGTGTGAGTAGCGAGGGCCTGAGCGATCGGCGGGCAGCCATCTTCTATTCCTTTCGAACGGGGCAGTCTGTGGCTATTCAGAAAAATTTTCAGTTTTGTTCGGCATATTAATGCAATTTTTTTCGCGTACACGTCACTTTGACGTGGTAAGTTTTCGCAGTTTTGTGAGGTCGTGTGACAGACAGGCGAAGTGGGCGTAGCCAGAAAACATTGGACCAATAGCAGAGGGCTAATGTTGAAAAGGCGTCAAATCAGGAATGATTATTTTTCTTTTGTGTGGTTTAATCATGCATAATCAGTGTGTACATGTGATATCAGATGGGGAGCTATCGCAGTTTTCGTGACGTCGTGTGACAGACAGGTGAAGTTGGGAGTGGCCCGAAAATGTTTTGACCAATCGTGGAGGCTGATTGCAGAAATTGGAATCAAAACAGTTTGGAATAATTTTACGTTAGAGCACCCCTGAATGAATTAAGCCTATGTCAACTATAATTGAGCACCACTAGGTGCTCACAAATGTGAAAATTGCAGAAGTCATGATTGGTGCATGCAAGACAGAAATGAAAAGTTTGCATCTGTGGTTACCACAGCTCCAAAAACTGCAGCACAGAATCACTTTATGTGGAACGGGCATTAACATAAGCTTTTTCATTTTCTTATTTTATTGTGTGTAGACGTTTACTGTGTACCTGTTTTCACTTGTTTTTTTACAGTTGCTGAGATGTCTAATGAAGTGCATTTATCAACCGTGTAAGAACTCAGTAAAAACAAGCACACACACAGGCAGTGTTCGAAGCGAAAACAAAAACGAAAAAAAAAAAAATTTACTGCAACGAAAACGTAACCGAAACATTTTGCTTCGGAGTGAAACCGAAATAGTTTTTATCGGTTTTCAGTTCAAGGGGAAAGTCGGCAATCTGAAATAACCGATGCCAGGCAACGTCGACATGAGCGCATATCTCGGGCAGGCAAAGTGCGAGCGATAGCTGGTCGAGCGCTCCACTAATCTAAGCCTGCCACTCAGTGCACTAGCGGATGGGTATCGTAGCAAAACCCAGGGCTTGCATGCTGAAGAGCTTATTGTTTCATTTTCTACGGGTAAAATACTCTGTTACAGAAGTTTTATTGGAACAGCGGTCTCGCATTTTGGCGAATACGCTCGATGGCATGCTGCTTCTGAGGTCATGCTCACTGCCTTGACTCAAGGCACTGACCATGATCTCGAGGAGTAACCCGAGAACAAGGTGAGAGCAGGAGCCAACGTTTCGACTAGTGGACTTGTCTTCTTCAAGGCGACATATGCTCTCCTCGGCACAGTATATATAGGTAGGATTCTTCTAAAGGGGAGAGAAGGTAAGACGGGTGGGTGAGGTAACGAGCGAGAGTGTGTTTGCGGCGAGGGTGTAGAATTGAAAAGAAATATAATGCATTACTGATAGTCGGTGGCGGAGTTTGAGGCAGCGCCGTGCGTTAGCAGGTTGACGTGTCATGGCAGGTTCCTCTTTTCATGGAAGGGGTCGGGACGACCATGATCTCAGAATTCATAATTCACTTATTGAGAAAAATGAATACTATGTTTTAATCGTTACCTTGCTTAGAAAATGTTTGCATGCGAGCCACGAACCAAAACTGTTGTGAACTTTTACGGATGATTTTTTTTTCCCCGTTCCGGAGCAGAACCGGAAGTAGAACCAGAATGAACAACATTTTGTTCTGACATCCTGCACACAGGTGCCTTCCTGTGTTCTTCTGTACCAGAAAGAACAAAAAAGGGTTGTGCAATTTTGAGATTGTTGGTAATTCTTGCTAGCGGGCTTTCGGGAAGCACGTGTGTGTTCATTTGTTTGAGGTTCAGCAGCCATTAAATGCAAAGCATTCATTGTGTTTTGTGAATGACCGCCAATTTCAATATACTCATAGGTATGTGTTCCACCTATTGGTGGAACAGGGGCTTATCTACATCTGTGCCACACTGCCAGAGGCCAGCATGCATCAGTCATTCACCTGTCTCTTCTTGGTAAGTAATGCTTGTGTGATGTTTGCATGTTTACCTGCCATGATGGCCCAGCAGCTGTGAAACTTTTGTGTGCTCCAGATTTATTTATTTATAGAAACTGCAATCCCCAAAAGGGGATTTTATTAGGGTGGGTTAATACAATCAAATTACAAACAATTGGCAGGAAGAGAAAACAAAATAACTATCAAAAATGTACACATAAGTAAGACCAGGATGAAACAAGAAAACAACTATGAATTCTACAAACAGCTGTGCAATGAACAACACTAAATCCCGACGCAGGAAATCGTTAGCTACGTGAGGCAAATGTTTCGAGAGATAGCTGCAAAGCAATGTCATTTCTCTGTTTGTTGCACTCCCTTACTGTCCTTGGAAAAAAAACAAGTACCTAAAGCATTTGTTGTGCATTCAAAAGGGGGTTATGGCTAGATCGTGGCATTGTCTTACGGCGTAACTGGAGGAAAAAGATGAAATGAGCAAGATCTACCTTAGTGCCTGTTAATTATCTGATATAAATATTTAAGGCTAGAAACTGTGTTTCATTCATTTAGAGGAGGTAAGTTTGCTCTTGCTATGAGAGCACTTACTGATGGTTGCCCAGAATTATTGGAGATGAAATGAGCTGCCCTCTTTTGTATGCTTTCAATCTTACTCTCATTGGTTGGTGTGAACTGATCCCCAAGAATGACAGCGTAGTCAAGTAATGGTATTACTATGGATTTGTAGGCAAGCAATAAAACAGTGGGAGTGGAAGGCCTGAGGTCCTTTCCAAGAAAGAAAACATTTAAATTAGCACATTGCTTGCGACATAATCATTGTGCTTATTCCAATAAAGATTGGTAGTAATTTAGAGCCCTAGATACTGTGGGAACGCCGACATGATTAGCTTTGTTACGATGCCCTTGGAGATGCGATGCCCAGACCTCGTGCATAGTGAATTCTGATTCATGTTGAGCCAACATGCTCGGAACGCGTGCAGGCGCATGGTGATCGGTGTGCCTAATGATCTTGCTCATCAACATGAATAGACGTGTCAGTCGCGAGGGTCAGAGACAAAACCTGTCGTCCAGCCTTCAAACTTAGTTCCCCCGCAGAGGACGTTCGCCCGCCTCCGGTCTCCTACCATTTATGCTAACCTTGCTCCCCCACCAAGGACGTTCACCCGGCTCCGGTCTCCTACCATTTATGCTAACCTATGGATTGCCCTAGCTTGCAGTAGGGGAAGAGGAAGAAAGTGCAAGGCCAGCCAGCAGCCACGAAGAACACTTTTGCTTTGCCCTAGCATGCAGGTGCATCCACGCTGAACTTTTCTTGTACGTTATTCTTTGAAGCACACCGCTCACTTGTAGCCATGTATAAACTCTGTTATTTGTTCTTGCGTCGCCTCGTCTTCCCTGCCGAACCCTCTCCGATAGTCAACCTGGTTCGAGCTCCAAGCAGACACTGTTGAAAGGTACCCCCGAACCTCTGCCTGTAACAGCGGCATCAAAGCCAACTGTGGACGAAGAAGACGATGGACGCGGGGCCCTGGCTGCGTTCTGGGATGGACCATGGTCGTGGGAAAGGCTGGCGGCGCCCGTTTCACGGCCAGTAGCGACTCCTACCCCGGCCTGGTGCATGACCATTTCCGCGATGTGAACTGCACCTCTGGTGTTAGGTGACGAGCGCTTCCGCCGGTTCCTCTTCCGTCGCCGTCATCGAGCCTGGTGTCGAACCTGGTGGCGGCGTGGTCTCCTATGCGCTGCTACAGCTCCCGGCTCTGCCGTTTGAGAAGGGCACCGCCGGCGCAGGTGACGTCATGAGCGCGATGGCGCTGACACCACCTCAAGAGCGGCTCCATCACTCAGCGCTGCAGGGCGTGGTTCTACACAGACGGCTCAAGAGGACGTGGTGAGCGGTGTCCAGTGTTCCAGTCAGATTTTGGGAGCTCGAGGCTAGTTGACAATAGTAGCGGCGGCGGCACCGTTAGAGCGACGATCGGGATCATCTGCCATCTTTCCCTCTTGTCACCTGCGTGCTGCGGTGCAGTGCAGACTCTGTGGTGGCAAGGCATTGAGCAGGCAGCGGCTCCTTCCGGCGACCTGCTGCGTGCACTTGTCCGAACGAGGTCGGAGAGAAAAACCAGACCAGATGTGTGTCAGGGGACGGTTTAGGGCCTTTAGGTTCCTGCAAGACCTCAACTCCGAGGCTGCACCACCTAGTCTGCCCAATCTTCGCGAAGAGTCCATCCTGGAAGCCAGCCAGGTTATAGGCCCTGCGGATTCCTGGAAGACCTTGGCAACTCGGACATTGCCGGCTCCGCCGATCCTCGTTCAGTGCATTAGTGGTCTACAAGGTTCGCCCGCCGGTAGGGGTGTCATGCCGTCGCTGCCAGCCGCCACCATGGGTCAGTGCGATCAGAGCCTTCGCAGAGGGAGGGGCAGTGTGGGAACGCCGACATGATTAGCGGCATCAGAGCCAACTGTGGATGAAGACTACGACAGACACCCGAGCGCAAGCTGCGGCTGAGCGCCCTTGGTCATCCAATTCTTATAATGCTGTAGTTCAAAGAGGAAATTGTTTGAAAAGTACTGAAATTTTAATGTCTCCTTTTTATGTGTAATTCTCATGAATACAGTTTTGTCGAAGTTGATAAGCATTTGCCAAGCGTTACACCAAGCGATTACTTTTTGAAATGCATTATTTAACAACACTTGGTCATCTGAGCCTTTCTCTTGAGAAGACATAGCAGAATCATCTGTATACAATTTGATTTTAACAGATACATTAACAGATACGTTAGTCATAGCATGGTCAAAATTGACACAGAGTCCCCCAACTATGGTTTCTCCATAGCCTCCATGTTCCATTGAGATGTTAAACCTCATCAATCAAGTATGTTTGCATGTCTCGTGACAGTAGTATTGATCTAATGCAATTCTGTGTCACATAAAGCATTTAAGTTGAGATAGATACTGTCAAATTTGACATTTCAAGCTTTTCTTTCTCTTTCAAGTCACTTGCACTTTTCTGCCTTGCTCATGTCATGTAAGTGGCCAGCTGCCACAGAAAGATTGCTTTTATTGTCTGGAAAATGGAAGCATTGCAAGTGTTTAGATAAACTGTGGGTTATATTAGTATTTGGAAGTGCTGCTCTTAAGTTTTTGGCACTGGTGATTGCAGCTGCATATTCTGCTGGCACATTAGTTTGTGACCTTCAAGAATCTGTTCAGAATATTGCTACCATTTATTCACCTTCTGCTTAGGAGAATGAACTGATAAATGCTGCGTGAACTTTCTCTTTTTCTGTGATGTTGGGATCTGATTTGGTGTAAATGTTTATAGATAAGGATGAGCTGGTAGCTTGAATGCCTACTCACAAGTTCACTCCTTTAGGCTCATTCAGATATAGATGCAAACATTGACCACAAGTGAGCCTGACACTGAGTGGATGTGAAGTGGGGAAAAAAAAAAAAAAAAAAAGCTTCAATATTTTTTTCCCAAAAAATATTCAATTGAAAAAAAAAAAACAAAAAAAAACAATGCAGCAGGCTACCTTCAGGTTTGCTAAGGTTTAATGCTCTCTGCTTCATGAAAGAGTCTTATCACATTGAGTTGTGTCTGTGTAGCCAAATGCAGACAGTTTTCCATGGATTTAAGGTAATCTTGTAAAGAGCAACTGATAAGCTAAACTTGTGAGTTTGAATCTGGTTAACAAGGTCAGCCATGGTCAAAGTGATATGTAGAAAATTGCTGACATGGCCTTCGTAGTAGCACTATTGATAAAACTTCATAGTTACTCATGACAAGAAAATCATTAAATAAATCTAACTTCTTTATCTGCATTGCTTCCCCATCAAGTATAGGCATTTGAAATGATAGAAAATGATATCATTTATGTAACACTTGAAAATTGCCTACTTATCTCTCTCTTTTGTTTCGCTCCTCTCAGCATAGTTCATTGACGTTATTTAATTGAATTTGTCACATTTTAGCTTGATGTTGTGGTATCTGCCTAGTACAGTGGCAATACTGGTACCTGGATTAAGCTTGGACAAGTGTGTTTCATGTGCTTATCCATGGTTAAGTATCTTTTCCATCTTTATAAAATAGCCAGCACCACTGTATAGTAAACCATGAGCAATGAAAGGTTATGTGAGGCCCATTCATTAGAAAATAGGCTATGTGCTTAAATATTGTGGCCAAATTAATCTGGAGTCCACCACTATGACATGTTTCATAATAATATTGTGGTTTTGGTACATGAAACCCCAGAATTTAATTTCGTTTAGATTTTGGGACCAAACTTTCATGATAGATGCATGAACAGTTTGCAGTGGCATTGAAGTATGTAGCAAAATTATATTCAAGAAAGAGCTTTTCTTTTTAACTGCATTTTATCTTAGCCATTCATCTTGCATTTCACATGGCTTTAGTATATGAACCTTGAAATTTTTGGCAGATCGAGTTGAAGCTCCCTTACTCACGGAAGTTGCAATTGAAGGCTGGAGCGTTGTTCCACAATTTCTCTTACTGCAGCCATGAGGTCATGGCATGGAATCCTAGATGTATTTGCTGCTGGGCTTCTTGGTACCTTGAATTTTAGAGGACACAGACGACTCAATGGGCCCTGTTCCTACCACCACTGATGTTTTCATTAGACACCGAATTACGTATTGTATAGCTATTTATGTTGAAGAGAATGCGAGATATGGTATACTCATTCATTATGAAAATTACAGCTCACCAGAAAACTAAACTTTTCTCTGAAAGCTTAGGTCCTCTGAAAATGGAACTTATGTTAACTTTCTAGGGCAATCACAAATGTTTACACATATTACATGCTTTTGGGTCACTTTTTCCTAGAAAAGATTGCCTGGTTGAAGCTCGTAATGAATACAACATATTTTTTTTAATACTTTTGTGATAAACAATTCACTCACTTGCAAAAATTTGACATCACACAAAGCTGGTTCAGGAACATGAATGTGGTGTTACTACCATCCTTTCACATTTACTCCAACTTAACAAGCTACTGCTTTTAGTATCAGTAACCTTTTGGCTATTTCAGAAGTGTAATCTACCAACGTAGCATGGCATACTTGCCACTTAGAGATACTTTATTATTTTTAAAATATTTTTTCATTGCAGCTGATACTGACCTTTATTGAGCAATTTTCAACAATTTAGTGCAATTTTTTAAAAAATCTGGTTTGCTTTTATTTTGGTAAAACTATCATGTTTGCCGCTGTGTTCCTTTTGACCATCATAGATAAAGCAGCGTTTCTTGGAGGGAAGCTTGTCATCGCGGGCATGGACTGCACAGGAACATGAGCTTGACAGAGACTTTGGCAGTGTCATTGCTGATATCATAGTAAGTTTTATTCCTCTTACAGCCAGTGCTTCTGTACAAGCATATACCTGCATTTCTGGCAGAGTAAATTTAAGGGGTGATAACTCTCCTTACACATAGCATTATGTGGGTGTCTCTGTCACCAATAAACAGCTGGTCACATAGGACACCTTTCCTATGCTGCCCTTTCACTGTATTAACCATAATATACCACGCATGGAGAACAGATTTTTTTTTCTTTCTTTCTTCAATATAACAGCATGATGTAATAAGTGCATTATGAAATTGGCAGATCTATATAGGTACAGTTTTAAAACGTTTGACTGTGCCATCTACAGACAGATTCCATGGTGTCTTTTACAAAATGCTGTGGTTGCATAAATTTTTATTCTAGTAAATGCTCTAGGACAATTATAGAGCATGTTCTAATATTGCCAATGCTGTTAGTCCAACTTAATACTAATTGCTTGAAATATTCCCTTAAAATGAAACAGGAACTTAGATGCAGAGAAAAATAGAGGTGGAGGACAAAGCTTTCCCCCAGCCAAGCTACAACACGCTGGGCCCATTCTAATATAAATAAGTAGGGGCTTATAGCAAAATTGCCCAATGTAGTGGTTCTAGAAAGATTCAAATATGGAAAAAGATAAAATGACCATGCATCAAATGGATGGGTACAGCAGAAATTTGAATGCATGTTTTATCTACAAGTATACCTTGGATGAATTACCTACAATGCTAATTGTGTAATAAAGCTGTCACATCCCATAGTAATGTACGAGGGGCGATCAAAAAGTTTTGGAACTTATGTGTAAACAAAGGTAGGACATTTATCTCTTTATTACCTTTGGCCTGCACATAATATAAAACACGGTTGCAGTATCAAAACTTCCAGTTCCACTGCTGTTCTGTATTAGCCATGGTGACCTCCCATAATTCCATGCTTGTGTTCCAGAGTGCAGTAAAGTTTTTTGCACAGGAGGGAGTTTTGCTAAGAGTGGTAGAATCGTGAATGTGTATGGCAGTGAACACTCTCTTTATGCTAGAGTAACTTGGTTCAAGACATTTAAATGCAGTCGTGTAGATGTGCAAGATGACTCAGTCAGGTACTCTGATCGCCCCAAATGATACAGCTCATATGGCCTGGGCTCGAAGCCTCATCACGAGCAGTCGTCGAATCATGTTGTCCAAAATTGCCACACAATTGGATATTTTATATAGCAGTGATTTCACAATTATGAAATTTGGGGGATTGCAAAGGTATTGGCATGGTGGGTGTCATGCGACATCTCTACCCAAGATCGACACCACCATGTCTATGCATCACAAGAGCTTTTGAGCCTCCGTAATGTAAATGCAAACAAGTTCTCAAGTCTTTCTAATTTACCTAAACAATTCCTAAACCTCGCAATCTAAGCAAGTTGTAAGTGCCAGATCGGTGAGCATAGATATTTGAAAGCAAGAATCTGAATTATCTCAAATTTAACGAGGCCTAAGCTGCAAGAATTGCATAGGCCTTGACACTTTTTGTAAATAGCCAATATTGAATTATTTATTCCCTGGAAGCCAGTCTTGGTAAAAATCTAAAAAATGTTGACTTTTATAAAATTGCAAAGCTAGAGAAATAAGAATTCTTTTGTAAGAGGCCTGCCAGGCTCATGAGCCAAGTTAGATTCGCAGAGGCAGTGAGTGGGTTTTGTGGCGAAAGGACCATAATTTGCTTTGCAGTGCAGCCAGTGATGAAACCTATGGTGTGGACAACCACAAGCTCTATGCAATAGTGTTGTTGCTTTTCAATTTTGTTCCCTCTCAGAACAACTGCAACAGTGGACGAACGGGTGACCAGATCTCACAGTTGCATCGCCAGGTGGATGATGTGCGTGGAATTATGGCACAGAACATTGAGCGAGTAGTTGAGCGAGGTGACAGGCTTGACAGCCTTCTTGAAAAGACCCAGGACTTGGAGCAAGCGGTCAGTTAAATTCTGTTGTGTTGCAGTTAAGTGCATACGGGCAATTTGATAATGACCCTGCCATGTTGCTTATGCGCACTGCAGTAAACACTTGAGAGTGAAATCCCATTATTACTAGCTTGTTTTTGAAGCAGTATTTGAGTACCAGTTATTTGCAGTTTAGCTTGGGCCCTGGCATGTGTTGTGGAACTGTACATAGCAGTTACAAAATTCTTTTGTTTCTGCAGGGTGTTTCAGGAAATGCATTTCAAATTCCTTAAAATAGGAAAGATGAGATATTTAAATTATGTCCCCTGGTTTGCTTTTACCACAGAGGCTTGCATTTGAAAATGACTCGAGGTAGTAATTTAGACAATTAATTATGCAAATTAGACTAATTAGTTTTTCAGCCAAAAGAGCAAGGCGATTGACTGCAATGGGAGTTACTTGAAGCCTGTTATCTCAGGTGCTCATAACCATTTCCAGACATGCAAAAAGTATTCTGCAAATTTTTACAGTGCGATGAATTCCAGCCAATTTTGCATAAAAAAGCGAGCTGTAGTGCTAATGAGCGCAATTGTCAGGCCTTTAGTAGATGCCAATGAGTGACATAACTGCTTGTGCCTCACTGTTGGGAAAGCATCAAGTGAGCGTTTTTATGCTGTGATTTCGCTCTCTTCATGCTCACCTGACAGTGAGGTGTACGCAGTTACATCATTCATGGGCGTCTAACAAGGGTCTGACAGTTGCGCTCATTGGCACTTCAGCTCGCTTTTCTATGTGAAGTTGACCGGAATTGACTGGAGAGTGTAAATCTTTGTCTTTCTGCCCAAGCCACAATATCAGTGTGATGCTGTCTTGCATGTTTGCTCCCCCCCCCCCCCACACTTATTTTATGTGACTTGAGGGAGTGTTGAGTAATTTATAGCATCGAGTGTAATTTCTCTTCAAATGCAGCATAATTCTGTTGTATTAGTAAAGAATTAGCCCTCCTCAGCCAGACGTTGCCACATCTTTCGCTCTTATGTCATTTCCTGCTATATGAAGCCTCTGCTAGGTACACTAGGAAAATTAACTGATCACCAGAGGGTAATCAATCTGTTAGATGGCCTTGATGTGTATTTTCGTTTTTTGTACCTTTAAGCATTTTGTAGTTACGTGTCATTTACTGTGAATGTGTAACGACTTATTTCCACATTTGCAGGGGACAGTATTCCGAGCCACTGCTAAGAAAGTGAATCGCCACATGTGCCTTCGTAATGCACGCATGATGATTGTCATTGGAATTATAGTAGCTGGTGTGATCACCGTAATAACATTGTTTGCAACAGGAGTTATCAAGACATAGCTGTTCTTGCTTCTATGTTCAAAACTCCATTGTATGCATGCAAACCTAATGCTTGTTTCACTACGAAATCAATTCATGTCTCAGACTTGTGAATGAACATAGGAATTTTAACTGGGCACCGACACACAACAAATTTGTTTTTGAGTCCCAATTTGTTTGTGATGCCAGGTACACCATACTTTGCAGTGCAGTGACTGCAATGCCAGATGTGACATCCAGCGATTTTTTTAGTTTGCACAGAAGCAAGCATTATGAGTGCCCTGTTCATGTCATTTGCTGCTAGGTGATGTTTCTCCTGAGCATTCCATGGGAGATTTTTCTACCACATAGGATGTATAATTCCAAGTGACACATCAACTTATTTTTTGCAATGTCAGCTGTGCCTTTGACAAGTTGTTATGCTAAATGTATTAGGAGAAAAAGTATAGACACAGTTCTTTGTCCGTGCCTGGGTGGTGCAGTCAAGTATATTGTTGCACTCGAGAGGCCATAATTCCGCAAGGCAGAAACAAAACAAAAAGAAGCTTACAGTTAATGTCATACCAATGGAAATCTCATTGCTGATTTTGCTGCAGCGTTCTTGTGGTCGAAGGAGGAGTGACAGTAAGTTTTGAGTTGAGATACTGGCGTCATTTGTCTTTTGTATTCTATCTGTGCCTGATATCTTTTGTTTCCTACACGCTCTGTTTTGACGGAACAGTATGGAAGGACACTGGGCTTTGAAGTTTGAAGTTTATTTTTGCTTCCATTACAGGAATATCCAGTGTTCATTGGTAATTTGTGATATTAGGTGATCACCAGCTGTCTACCAGGCATCTTGCGACATGCTCTTTGTGTACTGCTCAAAATGAAAACATAGAGTGCTGTAGTAAAACGCTACATAATTTTTTATTTCTTATGTGCTGGAGAAAGGTTCGATACGTACCATGATTTTTGGTTGAACAACTACTGTTTGCAGAAGAAAAACAAAAACCTATATAAACTTTTACATCAGTACTTAAGTTTCTTTAGTGTTGCATAGTTGGTATAGTGTTTTATTTTTGTATGTAACTGTCACACCATAATCATTGATATATGCAATATTTAGTTTATGGTTTGGTGTCTCTCACATTCGGTGTTTGGCGATACGGTATCATTTTAGGCTGATTGCAATATATTGCTAGTACCAATATAGGCAGATAACATTTATTTTGTCTTCGTTTGGAGCAGAAAGTGCTAACATTGTGCCTGCTATCACCTGATGCATGACATCGTTAAAAGAATCACTGAAGCTTCTTTACATAAAAATAATTTTAGAGCCGTTTACTCTTACGCCTGAATTTTTTTTTTTTTTTTGTAGTCTCGTCAACCCACAGTTACGGTTTAAACAAAATTTTTGTATATTTGGTATAACGTAACTATGGAGAGTTTTCTGCAGTAATTTAACATGTTTTATAGTTGAAGCCATGGAAGATGCCAATATTCATGTGGTAACAAATCTTTTTTGATTTAGTGTGTGCTGCACGTGTCTCCTTCAGAGCAATAAATGCCAATGTTATTTTGAATTTTCATTAGGTGTACAAATTTCTCTAATAATGGAGTCAAATCCTACACACATTTTATCTGACCTTGCCCATTGATTATTCAAAGGAGCCAGGGCTCCACTGGGCAGCTTTTTGTGTTGATGCCATAGTACTTAGAAAATAGTTTTAGCATAACGTAAAAAGTAACTGGTTATGATTGAAATTACCATAACTTAAATACAGTTGAATTTGTTTATCAATTAGAGCCTCAACAAAGCAAGTGAACAATTGCTGAAAAGTAGTCAGTCATGTTTTGCAATACTTAAAAAAATTTTGTGATGATTTTTCTAATATCAATGATGGACAATCTGGTCAGACTTTTTTTTTTAATTGTGTTGCGTAATGTTAAATCTTCATCTAAGACCACACTAGAGAAGCCTGGCCAGTTCATTCTGTTGTACATATGCTTGTGGAATTATAAGAAATGTTTGAAGTCCAGGTAAGTCAGGAGATACTGAAAAATGAGACAGGCTTGAGGCTCCTGTGCTAGCTTCTAATTAATTTAATTCTGAGGTTTTACATGCCAAAACCACGATATGATTATGAGGCGCGCCGGCACCACCCGAGGTTCTCAACGTGCGCCCAATGCACGGTACACGGGTGTTTTTGCATTTCGCCCCCATCGAAATGTGGCTGCGCGGCCGGGATTCGATCCCACAACCTCGGGCTTGGCAGCGCAACACCAAAGCCATAGTATGGCGGGTCGGGCTAGTTTCTCATTATCGTAAGACTTAACAGTGTCTACTCAAGACCCTTCAATAGTTCATTGATAAACGAGCAAAAAATTGCATTCTAAAGGAACCAAGAACTCAGCATAGTGAGTTTTGAGGACTTCTGAACAAAAATTGCCCTAAACATGCAAAAGTTCTTTGAAATATACACTAGCACTGTGGCTTGGGCACCAAGTTCAACTAGAGCAACTTTGCTATTCGTTTTATCAGCTACTAATCAACTTTTCCCACCAGATAAATGCTAATTGAATCTTGAAAAGTACTTCTGCAAAGTAAACCAACTTTGTGTCGTTTTTCTATGTCCCTTGAAGACTTGTATGCAATGCAGAGGACAATTTTTCTATGATTTAAGAACCAAACCAGCACAGCATCTCGTGAGAGGCTGTTGTCTTTCTAACTTGTCTTGATAAAGAAATGTACCAACCTATCCAGCTGGGATGCTCCGACATAATCATGTGGGATACTTCATAGCTCAACTTTGTTCTGCTACCAGATGAAACATTTTCACTGATGCCACTCTTTGCAGACAAACTCGCGTCCTTGAATCGCCAGTTACGTTCTAAAAAATTTAACTGATAACTAATATCTGATTACTGAAGAAAAATGGAATTATCACCAGTGTTGCCGCAAGAAATTTTATTGGTAAATTACTAAAATTAAGAAAAACTTCGTTTTTAACCAATTAGAAATTAATCAGTTGCTTGTAACTCGTAGTATACAAATCTCGGAGGAAACAACCAGTGGCGAATGCCTGCTAACTTGGCTGCATACTTAGCTCGGCAAGCTTTGTTATGTAGCTCTAGATGTGGACATATATGTCGTGCAATGGCACCTGTGCATAATTATGCCTTATGATCTTTTGACACTACCAGATATTTTTCTAAGCGTTTCATTTGTAAACTGATTACTAATGTAGATAAGACTGTCACATCAAACACATTAAAAAGGCTTTGTTTTGGAAGCACAGGTAGTCCCATGTACTTGGTACTTATTTTTGGTAAAATATGACATTCTTTACTTAATTTCTATAAAAAAAAAGAAATTGGGGTTTTATTATGGTTTATTTTTGCTAACTTTAGAATTACGTATCCAAAATTAGGCATTAATTTCATTGCATTGGGAACTATCAAACATTATAAAGAAGCGTAGTATGGTTCACCAGGCACACCAAAACCAATTTTAATGATGCAAAATGTTTACTATACAAGAGGCATGAACTTGAGCACAAGAATGTTCAATTAAATACACAGTCATCTCTTATTAGAGGAGGCATCACAGCTATTACATGCATATTTGACAAGGTTGGCATTGGAAATGGCAGCATTTTCTTTTAAATTTATATAGCATAGAGATTGGCCTGCAAGAGTTAGCAGTGGAAGTTGAGAGGGCTGGAAGCCTGGGTGTGCCTAAGAGAGAACTAAGCCACTGCAAAGCATGACGTATCCAAAACAAGAGGTTAACAATGTGGGCAATTTCACAGTCCTGATAGTGATGTTGTAACTGTCAACTAGCACCAACTTGAAAATCGGTCACAAACTCTGAAGCTCAAGCTACAAATTAGGTTTCACTGTACCAGAATCTGTACTTCAGTGGGTCGGAAAGGTTCCTTTTGGCTGTTTGGACGACTTTGTAAGACACCAGAATGGTACTCATGCAGATTCAAAATGGTTCTGGAGCAACTATGGAGCAAACTTGTGACATTAGTTGTGAAGAGCGTCTTTTTTTGGGTCAGGATGTTGGTTGAGCATCACACTAAGTGCACTAAAATAAAGGTAGCAGATCACTCCTTTCTCAAAGAAGCTGTAAGGATCATAGCTAGAAAAAACTAGCAAGAGCTCCTATCACCCAGACTGCTCATGGTGGGCATGCAAACCCTCGCACAGCAAGCTCTTCAATGGCAAGCAGATGCACGCAGCTGCATTAGCTTCCAGACCATGCCATCTTGCGTGGAAGCTTTGGCTCGATGAATACATGTAAAATACATAACTGCTTTCATTAGACAACTGCTGAACCGATTTGAAATTGTTGCATTTGAGAGAGAAAAGAAAATTCTACTCATTGTTGTAAGCAGAATATTTAGCGCCTCAAATGTTCTACAGAATTGCCAAAAGTTGCTAAGTTTCAATACAATTGAAACTCAAACTGAAGAACTTAAATCCGCACTAAAAACATATCACAGCTCTATAAACTGCATCTGTTAGAGAAGGAATTCACAACTTGAAACCAGTGAGGGCCAAAACCAATTTCTCATGGGAGCCACATAGGCTGCACTTTAGCTGGAAACATTGTGTCTTTTGCTTGCAGAAAGGCAGTCTGTTTGGTGTCATTTGTAACTCTCTTCAGCACCTCTTGTATGTCACATTGGTCCTTGAAGATCGAAGACAGTTCTTGCTCAAAGTCATCAGTAAAGATCAGTCAAACGTCTGCTCATAGGCATTAACACTTCCAAAGAGAGACATCATTTTCAAGGCATTGTTAGCTATGTGTCTGTATTTGTTATAATCAAGGTTCCTATAAAACCAAAGAGTGGGCTGCTCCCTCTGGACGCCTTTTAGCTCTTGTCAACACTGCAGGCTGATCCAGTTCTAGCTGCACTGTATATTTGCTGTCTTCCACTGTCGCCGAGAAAGGCTCACTAAACAGGTGGTTTTTGTTTTTATCTTCGAATGACGTAAAACAGTATTGGGATTCTGCTATAAGGTTTTCGCCGTGTTCGGAAGATTTCTTCATGCATATGAAGTTTGCCTTAAAATTCAAAAACATCTGATGTTCGAAATTGTTGAAAAAGACGCCATTCTCATTTCAGTTTTTAAGAATGATACAGACGGAAAATCTGACTTTCATCATTGGAATGGACAAGTGGGTCATCCCAATGCTAATAGGAGTCAGGCTAGCAGCATGTAAAGAAATTGTTCTGCCAAACCTTAGTTACCTTATAACAAGCTTTTTAAAATGAGACAAAGAACTGCATGCTCTTTGCATCCTCTTAATATACAAAAACTCTAACCATGTCTAGGGTGTCAATGTTATTAAATCCAAGTAACCTTCACTGATGTTTACTCCCAATGTACCGCAATGTGAGTAAACATTTGTAACTGTTAAAAAGTATGGCAAACGCACCAAACGAAAGCATCTGTTCACAGGCGCTACAGTTGGCAACCATTCAATCCAAATGTATAGGGAACGTGCATGTTTGATTAATTATGGATGCCGCACTAATAATGCGATCTTGGCGTTGCTATCTTGACGAATATGCACAGTTGTGTGCCTTTCTTAGACCTTTTTCGCGGCGATCCCGTGGGCGCTGCCATGTTTAATCATGTGGTGACTCGTCCATTGCTTGCCTCAACTGCCTCGGTTGCCTCCTTGTTTACAATGGAAGTGTATGAAGCCGGCGCGGCTTAGAAAACCTCTGTTTTCGGAGATATCGGAGAAAACCTCTGTTTTCGGAGGTGGACGACACGAAGCTTTGATCACAGCTTCAGAGAAAATACAAAAGCGCTTTCGGAGCTGATTAAGATATGTCCAAATGGCGCAAGCAGCGTATATTGTGCTTGTTCTAAAAGCGGAGCTAAATATGTATTCCAAGCTATCCAAACATTCCCTCTCAAGAATTCAGTCAGGATTAATGTGTTTTGCTCTTTGTTCTTTATTCGGCAAGTATTTTGAAGCAGTGGCTTGTCAGTTTCTGACTCAGTGAAGTTCCTCGGTGCGGTCACTATGTGATTATTTTTTGCCTAATCGCTCGCGGGTGTGCTCAGTTCCGATAGATTTGTTCTTGCTGCGCACAAGGCTTGAAATGTAGCTGTTTTGTACATTGTACCTTGTAGCAAATATATATTACAGCTAGTAACTCGCTTACTCTTGTGGACCGTCACGAAACATTCAGCTTCGAACATTCGTGCGCCATCGGTGTAGTCCGTCATTTATTGTGCGTATACAGTGCGCACATATTCAAGTGTGCGCCCATTCCCTTATTCTTGATACGTCGGCGATAGAGTGGGCGCAAGTTTTCCTGCCATTTGGGACAGATGTGTATAGATAACGTGCCCGAAACTTACTATGACAGGAAGCGCCGCTACTCCCTTTGTCATTGTTTAACGAGTGGTACTCACTCTTGCCGACGTTCTGGGGATGAAGCCCTTTTTTTGAAAGTTAGCGATACAAGGCTGGCGGATGAGCAAATTTCTGTATCCTCGAGGAAAGCCGTACATCTTGAAGTGCCAGTAACAAGTTCGAAAAGTTTCAGCAGCGGTCCGCGAACTTGGCTACACAGATTCATTCCATTCCTTAACATGCCAGTCACTATTTTTGCAGCCAACTACTGCACACGTCTTCAATCCACGTGATTCAATCTAGCATGACTGTAGCACAGTGTGTTAGCGAAAACTCAGTTGCATTTCCGACAGCTGATGGCACAGAAGCAAGGTAGAAGAGGTAATGGTTTCGTATTCGTGCGCAGTCGCTGAGGAGACGTATGGTGTGCCGCCGTGAGTGCCTCTCGTTTCTCTAACACAAACTGCTCCGCGAAAAGGGTCAATATGCTCCCAAAGAGTTCCTTTGCTCCCACACCCTTTCCAATTTATGGTAACTGATGTCACCGATGGTTCATGTTGTGCATCATGTTTGGCAACAAAATTTATTTTCCTCCGCATATAGCTATGTGCTGATTGCTGCAACAGCACACCACATAAGCTCAGCCATGGGCGGTATTGTTGCGCAACTATGCATCTGAAGTGGGCAAATATTATGTATTGGTTAACAGCTTAGGTGAAATGTTACGTTATTTATGGGGGTTTGGAAAAAGTCATACTTTCTGTTCCTGTAATAAAAAAATAAGGGCTTGCCACTTGGAGTGTCACTTTTTCAGAAAGTGCATTAGGACAATGATTTAATGGTATGTTTGACTGGTCTTTTCTGAGCACTTTGGCAGTGTTATTAGTAGTGTAAGAAAACTTCAAACCTGCATTACAAGGATAATGGGGTCTAATGGTGAGTCTTGTTCATCACTGTTGTGGGAGCCCATAAATGCTTGCAGTAAAGCTTAGCATCTCTCTCGCACATCTGAAGCACTGCTATAGTGCTCTGTATGACGAAATATGCCATAAAACAAGCGCCGGAATGTTCATACTTTAGTGAAACTGGCCTGTGCCTACTTTCAGTAATAGCATGAAGTTCACTATGGAAAAGAACTGCATGTAGCATTTCCACAGTGACCTATAGTACTGAATTCAATTGAGGGGTGCTGCGTGCCAAAACCACGATTTATGAAGCATGCCGTAGTCTTCTTCTTTCTGGGGTTTTACGTGCCAAAACCAGTTCCGATTATGAGGCACGCTGTAGTGGAGGGCTCCGGATTAATTTTGACCACCTGGGGTTCTTTAACGTGCACTACAACGCAAGCACACGGGCGTTTTTGCATTTCGCCTCCATCGAAATGCGGCCGCCGGGGCCGGGATTCGATCCCGCGACCTCGTGCTCAGCAGCGCAACGCCTTAGCTGACTGAGCTACCCCGGCGGGTCATGCCGTAGTGGGGTACTCCGAATTAATTTTGACTACCAGGGAATCTTTAACGTGCCCCCAATGCACGGGACATGGGCATTTTTGCATCTCACCCCCATCAAAATGCGGCCGGGATTTGATCTGGTGACCTCGTGCTTAGCAGCGCAACACCATAGCCGCTAAGCCACCACGGCAGGTTGATTTCTAAGTACAGTATATACAGTATTTTTTTCAGTGGCCTGGTTTACTTAAACATAAAGGTCCACCCAAAAGCATTGTGTGCTTAGGTGTGGCAGTGAACATCTACCAGAATAGTAACAACAATAAAGTATATATTATTCTCGAAAAAAATCATTTTTTGAAAAGTTATCAAAAATATGTTCTTGGCCTTGTAAACTGCCGTTTTTGTTCAGTATGACGAACTGTGCAGTGGATCTATAGCATTTTGTATTATTCAGAAGAAAACTTATAATGGTGTGTCAATTGTGTATTGCATCATAATTGATTACAGCACGCATGCAGAAACGGAAGCCTGGTATACATAACTTTACCAGTAAACAATATGCATTGTCTACAAAGACATTACTGAAGGCATTACATTTTCTTCCCGATTATGTGGTTGAAATTTAACTCTTGCGCATGACTGTCCCGACTACGAAAAGATGTAGACAAGGCATTGGCATTCGCTCTTCATTACATTAATAGCAAAATGAAAGCAGTGCAAAACACATCTTAAACAGTCTCCCTATATGTTTAGAACTCAAACGCGCATTTTCACCGCAGAATGTGTGTATGGTTTTCTGGGTGAAATATTTCCACTCTCGCTTCCTAAATTCATGTTTTGGTGGTAGCTTTTAATATGCTTATTTCATAACACAAGCACTGACATCATGGCACACTTATTACTTTAGGATGCAATGTCAAAGTCTGGAGAACAGCCCAATGCTTTGGGCATATTTTAATGCACAGAAAAACAGCACACCGAGGCAGCAGCACACAAGCACTAATCAGGTTTCACAAATGACGGCTTGAAGCTACAGACACATACGTGTACATGCAAAGTGCAGCCTTGCTCCGATTCTTTGCACTGTCCGAGCACAGCTGCTTTTGTAGGCTCCGTGCTTGAATGAAATGTGTAGAGATTGAACACTTGACATGAGGCTGCGAGGTCTAACGTCATGGAATGTATCCATGTAATGACATTTAACATTTACACAGTAATACATGTGTGGTCTCATTTTAGCAAGATTTAAGTTTAGATGTAACAGTTGACTTATTTTATTTGCCTGGGTTGCCACGTGGCATAAGGTCGTCGAAATGAAATTAAATATTTGTGCTGTTACGCTAGATTTTCTGTAACCATGCTGATACCAACGATAAAATTTTTTCTGAAACCACCTAGTGTGTACAAGTTATAAATTGCACAATTTACATTGCCTCCTATAACCTGAACGACCGAGTTGAGCGCTAACCAGAATGGTGATGAAAGAAGTGCAGCAGACATTGGGAAATGCTAAATTTTTAAATAAATACAGTGAGATGCACAGAAGGGTGAACCATATTTGATCTAAAACTAAGGCATGAGAACCTGTTGTACTAAAATATCTTTATCGGAAGAAAATAAATATGGAGTAAAAAGCTAGGCCAATTCTAAATGCGTTGGCACTAGTCTTGTAAAATTACTGTCAGACGTATTTTTGTGTTGCTTTCTAGATTTTATTACAAGAAAAATGCCTTTGTGATGTCTATTCATGACACAGTGTACAAAAGGGTGTGCACAAAAAGGTTGTCCACTGCGAATTCTGGCAAAACATGTCGATAAACAGGAAACTTCAAATTGCCTGCCTTATCAAGGGAACAGTATTGACCCTTTTCGCAGCGATCCTGTGGGTGCTGCCATGTTTGATCACATGGTGACGCGTCCATTGCTTGCCTCAGCTGCCTCCGTGTTTACAATTGGTGTACATGACGGCCGGTGCGGCTCAGGAAACCTCTGTTTTGGGAGATATCGTAGACGCTGACTGGGTGGTCGACACAAAGCTTTGGCCACAGCTTCAGAGGACATGTAAAAGCGCTTTTGAAGCTCATTAAGCTTTGTCGAAACAGCGCTTGCAGCGTATACAAGACTAAAAATGTATTCCAAGCTTTCCGCTTGGGAATTGAATCAGGATCAGTGTGTTTTGCTCTTTCTTTGTTCTTTATTTGGCAGTTAGTTACAAGCAGCGGCTTGTCACGTTTCTGACTCAGTGAAGTTCGTCAGTGCGGTCACTATCCGATTATTTTCTGCCTAATCGCTTGCGGGTGTGCTCAGTTGCAAAAGTTTTGTTCTTGCTGCACACAAGGCTTGTAATGCAGCTGTTCTGTTCTTTGTAGTAGCTTGTAGCACATATGTAGTATCGCTAGTAACTCGCTTACTCCTGTGGACCGTCACGAAACATTCAGCTTCCACCATTCGTATAGTCGCTGTTACTCCTGCTTTGGCGCATTGATTCAAGTATGCGCCCATTCACTTATTCTTGATACGTCGGCGAAAGAGTGGGCATAAGTTTTCCTGCCATTTGGGACAGATGTGTATAGATAACGTGAGCGAAACTTACTATGCCAGGAAGCAGCGCTACTCCCTTTGTCATTGTTTAACGAGCGGTACTCACTCTTGCCGACGTTCTGGGGGTTGAAGTCTTTGGATGTTAGCAATATAACACTGACAGGAATTTTTGTGAAAAGTGAATTTTTTTTTATCCGTGGGGAATGTCTTACATTGAGAAGGGCTGGCAACAGAGGCTGTCCGTATGTAGCAATGGTCTGTGAACTTGGACACACATATTCATTCTATTCCTTAATATGCCAGCCACTATTCTTGCAGCCAAATACTGCAGATGCCTTCAATCCACCGCTCCACATTTTGCAGCATGAATGGAGCACAGTGCGTGAGCAAAAACCCAGTTGAATTTCCGATAGCTGATCGCACGGAAAAAGGGCAGAAGCGGTAATGGTTTCGTATTCGTGTGCATTCGTTGACGCAACATATGGCGCACCGCCGAAAGTGCCATTTCGTTTCTCGAGAACAAACTGCTCCGCGAAAAGGGTCAATATTGCTTGTGGCTCCCAAGAGTAGCCTTTCTTAATAGGGGCAGATAATTTTATATATTTACTTGTGTCCTACACCAGGTACTGCAGGTTTTTGACTCATTGAAGTGCACGTTTCTTGAAAAACATGGATTGAGAAATGCCTGTACGTCCTACATTCCCAATGACATATTAAATCCAATTGTAAGCAAAATGACGGTGATATTTATTACAGTAGATGCCACCGTAGCTGCATAATGCCCTCAGCTTGGCTTGGTTTCGTTACATTTGCTCAGCTAGCTAGCATTGCACAAAATTCAAGGAGATCCTTGCACAAAAAGTACTTGGCACATGGATTTTTCCTTGAATGAAGTGAGACCAGCAACATGCATGTTACTGACACGTGGCATACATAAATTCATGCCAGTCTGTGGGGTCACCAGCTGCCTCCTCCTGTTCACATTAAAAAAATTAAATGGGGCGCTAGACCCCAGGAGAATGGTGTAATAATGATTTATGTGATTGAATTGAGCGGCCATAAATGTACCTTTCTGCTCAGTACATGTAGCAAGCCAAAAATTCATCTGTATTTAAGGAACTTAAGTTGATAAGGAAGAAAATTTAGTACAAAATTTTGGCAAGTTATTTGGAGCTAATAATAGAGGAGAAATCGGGACTCCTGACTTCAGGATATTCGGGTTTTATTAAACAAATAAAATTGCTAAAGTAACTCTCTTGTGGAAGTAAGAGACGTTTGCTTCACTGAAGCATCTCGAACTCTGATGTTTCTTCCTCTGTTTAGTCCTTACTGCTTTTGGCTCATTTGCATGATCATCAATTAGAAAAAAATTATGCAGGTCCAATGCAGATGTTGGAATCTATGTGAAACAATAATTAAATGCTTTAGTACTACAAAATTCATTATTTTCATCCAATGCACTTGTGATCTCATCCAAAGTGATAATACAGCCCAATCTTAATTACCTATATGCAGTTATCACTGAGAGCTCATCGATAATTTTCTGTGGCATAAAATGGACAAAGCGATTCAGATGAGGCACCATACTTTCTACACATTTAAGAGTCGATGAAAGCCCACCTCTACTTACACAGCCATTTAGAGATTAAGTGCTTGCACTGTGATTGGACTAAAATTTCTACAAGCCATCTTTTCAGGAAGTGGCTACCAGTCTTCATAAAACCAGTCCAGCATGCAAAAATTCAGAAAAATTTAGTTTTACTTGAAACAAAGGGCCCTGGGAATATTCTATTTACTCAATCGCCTGTCTGGCTGCCCTGGACAGACAGTTGCACATACAAGACAGAAATATTCGAAATGGTACTGTAAACAGTTGCAAATGTGTGATGCTTTGCACATATACTAATTGTGCTTTCTGGCTTCAGTTTTTCTGTCAACGATACATGCACAAAAAAGTTAATGAAACAATGACTGTTGCTATAATAAGGCATTGAAAATAGTACCTTGCAGCAATTAAACAAGGAGCAAAAAATAATTATGTGTGATGTTACAATCACTGTTTTTGCAAAAATTGCTTTGAGAAGTGTTTGTAAATGTTACTCCGCTGTTTTCCTATGTGACCCCAATAATGCACATGTGTATCCTCGACGTTCACAATTACTTCGACGACCATTTACCAGGAATATGATCTAAAGGCTGTCACATGAACACATCTCTCAAGGGTTGTGCATGACTTCAAGAAGTGCTGCCTTTTAATGTAGCGAAAGCTATGGACGTTTCACTTGGACGGATGTTTCTGAGCCATTATGGAGGTTTTGCAGGCTGTAAATGACGTAAAGCTGCCACATGTGCTTCCACAATTTTGACATGAATATCACACGATCTGTTTCAAAATAGACACAGTGTATATACAGTTGAACCTTGTTATAACAAAGTTGCATTCAACACGCAAATGCCTTCGTCATAAACATATTCATTACACACAAACGACAAGCAGTTTATATTTACTTCATTATATCTGATAATTCGTCATATCCGCGTATGTTACATTAAGGTTCAACTGCGGCCTTTTTTTGTTATCGTTCTCTCTACTGTTATCCGTTACTAACTTCACAAACCCTATGGCAGCGTAATGTCTGTCAGCCAACTTACCAAAGGTAATACACCAGTCAATACAATAAAAGCGAAAAACAATGAATTCATACAAAGCACTGCACTACATTCTTGTGTCTCCCTGTCTCATAGAACACTATCTTGGACGATGCTAAACATAGGCCATTAGGCATGTCAGCTGGAGGGATGTTCTCACAACAGTTGACTGCCTCCTTCATGCAGGCTTTTACCTAAATCTGAAATGACTGAATGACATGCTATCCAGTTACATAGTAATAAATGCTAGAAGTTGTGAGGCTCAATGTGGAATCAATAAAGTAAAAAATAGTATAATCGCATTTAAATTTCCACATAAGCCAACAAGTGTGCAGACAAAAAGTTATGTTACAAAGTCAATAATTTTCATAACTAACACAAACATATAAATCTAAATTGTCAAACATGCACAGCATCACTTCTTCAGCAATGAGAACAAAGAGAAGCTATTTGTATCTGTTATACATTCAAAACAAGAACAGTGTCCCTGAACGATGAAATCAGAAATGTAAACGTTTTCATAAAGTCTGGCCATATAGTTTTTTTTTTTTTTCATTTTGTAATATTGAGAAGGAAATAAAAATGATTCAAAGGTACGTCATGAGGCTTTACGTGACTTTAAAAGGATATAAGTGGGCTGCAGAAAAAATAATGAGAGTTATCTGCGATTATAAGAATGTATATGCAGTGCATACATTGGCACATCTGTTATATAAATGGCAAATTTTAATCACAGTCTGTATATTTTGCACATAAGAAAAGACATATTCCAGGTCCCGTAACAGTGAAATAAAAACAACTTATTTTAACTGTTTGAAAGGTGCCATTCTATGTTGTTGACCTGCAATTTCACGCAGTACACCAATAAGCTTGCAAATTCCAAATAGGTAATTCTCATCACACTCTGACGTGGGAAAGACATGAGCAAAGTCAATCATTTTGGCCACACAGTGAATTTTTTTATCATCAGAGCTATCAGGCAGAGATTCATATACAATCAGGAGTGAACTTGAGTAAAAGGCATAAACACGCTGAGTCTCAAACCAGTGCCTGATGTGTTCGAGCTGAACTAATAGGTCTGGCAGAAATGTTGGGCTGTTGGGCTGTTGATGTGTCATGCCAAGGAATATCTGCAAGGCTGTAAAAGGCACAAAAAAAAAAAAGAAATGCTCTACATTAGTAAAAAATTAAGATACCAGGAATGCAAAAATGTTGCAGGGACATCTCGGTAGCTTGTATGTAGGCTAAAGCAGCACTAATTTCCTACAAGTGACTACATACAATTTAACCTTGATTTCGTGTTAGCCAGCCCTTGAGCACCACTCAAGGGTTAGCTAACACTCCCAGGCTTATATTATTATTATAACCATAAATAAACAAAAATGTGGACATGGGAACAGCTGTTACCTTAGCACAATTGGTAGTGCAACGCACATGTAATGTAGAGATTGCGAGTTTGTCTCCCACCAGTGGCAAGTTTTCCCAGTATCCTGGCTATTCAGTATCCACTATCCCCAATATCCTGGCTGCAACTTTGTTGCAGTGGCTATCCATCAAGCAGCCGTGCTCGACGCGGAGGTGTTTATTGCAGATGGGGAGCTAACACTTTAATATATTTAAGGCTAGCTACCCCTAGTATCACCTTGGCACATTCATTCTGGGGGATCGGTCAAAAAGGGTACATACCAATATCACATACGCAATGTCGATGTTGTCTGTTTCGGCACATACCCAGCGACCCAAGTTGTCTACTAGGCCAGCCAGCAGCAAATTGCCTATTCAGCCACATACCCAGTGCCCCATGTCTATCTGCTCAGCAAGACTTCGCCAGCATATACCTTGACAACTTGGGTCGCTGGGTGAAAGAGGTTAGGTGCAACCGGACAAACCGTGAAGTGGGTAAGGTTCCCAAAGAATGCCAATCACGTGAACATACTATTAACTGTGATTATTTTATTCTCCATGCGAATGACACTGATATTATCTCGAATACTGTTATAAATCATGCGTAGAGCTTGGTTTTGTGTATGTTGAACAGATGATACGACACCGGTAGGTGTTACTGTAAGCAGCCATGTCATAATTGATGTGGCTATGAATGAATGCATGATAGAGTGAGAGGATAGCAGCAGTAGATAAAAGATCTAGCTTTAATCAGTGATCAAATTCTAAAGGATGTTTTTTTTTTATGTTGTGAAATGTCACTACGAAATTTTTGCCGATGATCGAGGCAGACACCAAGAAATGAAACACAGCCACTGGTTGAAATGCAGAACTGGTTTTGGCCTTGCTGCGCTGCCTCAACGTGCTGGCTTGAGATCAAGGGTGAGCACATTTAACTCTCGAACATGTGCTGATCGTAGTGGGGTAGTGAGGTTATCTAGCGCGCCCGACGCTCCGCTGCGCAAGGCCTTGAAGGAAAACGGTAGAATCTCATGTTGGGATTCAGGCCTTCTTGCTCGTGGCAGCCCACGACGCAGCAGTAATGACAGTGACACTTTTTCGAGGCTCAGCTAGGTCTCTCGGCCCACGGCTGCTGTGGCTTCGGGCGATGTGGCCTGCCACATCTCCCGAAACCGGTGTGATGCGCCTAGTTCTCCGCGCCACTGCTCCGGTACAGGAGTGCGCTGTTGGGAGCATTCCTTTGACTGTGTCTGCATGCATCGCACAGCGGTCGTGCTGAGCGCTTACATTTTGTTGATGCGAGAGTTGTGCTTTCGGTTTGAAAAATATAAAATAAGATCGCAATGCTGCCTGAAAGAATATCATTATACCCAGGAGTCTGTACTGGGCCACTAATGGGCTCACATATAGGCTCGAGCGGCGCACCTTTGCCGCTCAGGTTAGATGCAACCGGACAAACCGTGAAGTGGGTAAGGTTCCCAAAGAATGCCAATCACGTGAACATACTATTAACTGTGATTATTTTATTCTCCATGCGAATGACACTGATATTATCTCGAATACTGTTATAAATCATGCGTAGAGCTTGGTTTTGTGTATGTTGAACAGATGATACGACACGGTAGGCGTTACTGTAAGCAGCCATGTCATAATGATGTGGCTATGAATGAATGCATGATAGAATGAGAGGATAGCAGCAGTAGATAAAAGATCTAGCTTTAATCAGTGCTCGAACTCTAAAGGATGTTTTTTTCATGTTGTGAAATGTCACTACGAAATTTTCGCTGATGATCGAGGCAGACACCAAGAAATGAAACACAGCCACTGGTTGAAATGCAGAACTGGTTTTGGCATGTAAAACCCCAGAAAAAAGATGAAGAAATGCAGTGAGAGTCAAGGTAAATCTCAGGTAAAAAGGGCAGACTTCTTTGAGTGGAAAGAAAAGTGTGGAATTAATTAAGTGATTGCTGTGACACCAGGTAAGAATCAACTAATGCACTATTTAATTTAGAAATTAGCGATAGTAAACATCTCTCTGAGTGAAATGGTTGTGCTGTCAACATATGCATTGTGAGAGTGAATCGTATTGTGGAAGGTCATTTATAATTTAAGTAAGGGTGAATTTTGAAGGCAAACATGATCGCTATGGAGAAACTTAGAGTGCAGGACCTCCTTCTAATTTGCGAGGAGTTAGGCATTGTGGCCGACTCCGCAAAAACGAAAGAAGCGGTTCTCGACGTCATGAAGGCAGAAGAGGAGACGGTCGAGGAAGCTGATGAGGCTTGGGAGACAATTGAGGAAAGAAAGCAAAAGGCAGAGGAGTGCGAGAGGTGCCAGAGTGAAGCCGAAGAGCGCAAGCATGAGGCAGCGCGACAACACGCTCTTAGAATGCAAGAGCTTGAACGGAAATGCCAGATGCTTAGATGGCAGACAGCACGACGCCAGCTCCACACTTTCAGGACGGAAGAGGACATAGTTGATTTCCTCGCCTGTTTTGAACAAGTGTGTGAGGAAGAGGGTGTCAGCCGGGACTCGTGGGCCGAGCGATTAGGAGCACTGCTCCCATTTAGTGTCGCTGCGTGTTTCTTGCATTGCTTATCCAAGGAGAAAGTGCGCGACTACGGCAGGGCTAAGAGGGCTTTGTTCAGGCGCTTTGGTGTAGCATTTCAGGCCGACTTCAAAGGCCAAGATGAGAATGAAAAAGCCGAGCATGTCAAAGGTAGCATTAGCACCGAGATGGCTAGTTTAGAAAGCTTAGGAAAAGGTGTGATGCAAGTGACACACACACAAAGCGAAGAGAGCGGCGGTTTTACCGCACCAGAAACGGAAGGTCCTTTAGGCCAAGTGTGTACGGCGGCGGCAATTTCAGCCAGCCTGCCAGATAAGTTCCCCTATTTATTGTCAAATAGGTCAGAGAAGTCGCCGACGGATAGGCGAGTGTTTTCTCCAAATAGGAACGAGAAGAGTTTTTCTCTAAGGAGGAGCAAGGAGAGTTCCTTCTCCAATAAGGGAGCTTTCAGGGCAAAAGCACATGAGGAGACTCAGAGACTACTAGGCGTGTTCCCGAGGCAGCTGCGAGCAGTCACGAGTCAAACGTGTTAGTAGCCGGAAGCGAGGTGAATTCTGTCACCGAAGTGAGCGGTGGTTTTCCCGCCCTAGAATTTGTGGCCGACTGCAAAGGCCAAGATGACAGTAACAAAGCTAGTCTTGATAGTGCTAGTTTAGAGAGCGCTGAGAGGGCTGTTGAGCCAGTAGTTAATGGACACAGTGACAAGCGCGAAGAAACAGCTGTTTCGCCATTTAGCGAGGCTGTTCTGGAAGCAGGGGCCGACTTCGAAGGCCAGCGAGGAATTCTGCACGCAATCGAGGGCAGTGGTAGAGCTAGGCCAGTTGAAGATAGACTTGATGACGAGCTAGCTTGCTCAATGGTCAAATCTGGTCATGCTCTATTACAAAGGCAGACGCACTGTGAAACCCGAGAGGGCAACGAAATTTTAAGTGTGTGTGCTGATGCTGCAGGCTCTACGAAGCATGCCAAACAGAAAAGGAGTAAACGCAAAACGAGAAAGGCGGATGCGGTCGAGCCGCTTGGAATCAAACGTGCAAAGCGTGAAGGCGATAGGGGCAAATTCGCTAAGGTCCAGGCAGAGAGCGTGAAAAAGCAAAAGAGGGTAACTCTCAAGCTTAAGTGTTTGCTAAAATCGGGGATCATCGTAACGCACGTCGCGAAACGGAGAGTTTCGCGAAGTTTCAGGTGTGGTGACCGTCTCCTGACCGCACCGCGTAAAGTGCATTGTAAGCAGAGGGACAGAGGGAAGCGTCCTGTATGCTGTTACAATGGCCAATCACTCGCGGGGGAAAAGAAAGGCGACTGCCTAGAAAAGAAGGGGACAGTGCACACGCGGGTTGATGAATGCAGCCCCCTCCCAGTACTTGGAAGCGGCTGTTCGAAAGTCGCAGCTACAAGGTGTGTCAGGCAAATTAGTGGTTTTTGCCTTCTTCGCAACAGCACCTTGCAAAATCCCCGGAATGCGCGACCCCCTCGAGTGCCTTTGAAAGAAAGGGGTGCGTTGAGGCCCGAAAATAGAGAAAACAGGAAAGCGAGTTGCAAATAGTTTTGTCTTTTGTATTCATTTTGTGGGATATTAGTTGAATATTGAAAGTTTGACAGGCGTAAAGAATACCACAGTTTTTTTTTGTTAAGTTGTTAGCCTTTTCAGCTCAGGTTTGACCCACAGTTTCAAGGGGTGTGTTTACACGACGACAGCTATACCATTGGAATGCTAACGGTGTCGGGGTTGCATACAGTTTGACAGGTTAAGCGCAAGTTGCGCAAGTTGATGAGCTACGACTTTAACGAGTCACGTTTTGTTTGACAGGTGTGCTTTTGGAGGCACGTTTTGTAGTTTGCGTTCATAGTCTTTCATTTCTTTGGGGATATGTTGTGAGCGACTTTTATGTTTTGGGAACCCTTGGTTAAGAAAAGGGCATTGTTGGTCTCAGATCGTGGTGGAGGCAGATAATTTTGAGTTTATTTGATGTTGGCTATGAGGAAAACATTACAGCTGAACGCTTCGTTTAAAAAAAAAATTTTCGCGGAGATATGTAGGCGGAAGATAAAATCCTCAGTTTAGTTTTGATTGTGACCTGTTTTAGGCAGTTCGCGTGAGTTTTTGTTAGAATAAGGCTTTCTTCTTGGATTTTGCGATTTCTAAAAATAACGCTCTATCAGGTTACATATTGGTTGTTCTGCACTATACTTCAGCTGATTTTGGAAAGCGTCGGATGGTTGTTGTCGCACGCACGTGGAGAGGACCACGCGTTAGAAACTGGTTGCGCGGATCGCTTTAGCGATAGATTTATTTTGTCTTCAACGTCTTACAAAGGGGTATGTCATGGATAGGGCCATCTGCTCAGATCGAGCTTAGCATTAAAGCAGCACAATTTCAAAGTGCACTAGGGCAAATGCAGAATAAGTCAGGCCTTGTGAGCCAATTTGGGCACGTGGTAGATGGTTTTCCTATTTGTTGATTCGGCATTTTCAGCATTATGTAATGGTTAGGTAGCTCTCTTGTGCTAAGTGTTACCGAATGTTAATTAGTGAAGGCCAGCTCTCCCTTCGCCTTCCTGATCTGTGGAAGCTCTGATTCATAATTACTCAGCTTCATTACATAAACCCAGTCGGTGTCTATTTGCGAAGACACATCATCGGAAGTTTTTTGGTACTTGTCCGGATCAACGAGCACCTTGTGTTTCAGGGTTTTCTTTAGATAGGGGGCTGCCAGATTTTTGGAATTGGTAAAGTCTGGCGATGAGAGTGGCTTGCAGTGGCGCTTGCATGATTGTGTGTGGCTGACAAAGGTCGCTCCTTTGAGCTTGTCATCTTGCATTTCTGCAGTCCAGTCAGAGCCCACCTATGAAGAGGCCTTTGGTGGGAAGATCCTCATTCCTGGAAGCAGCGGCCCCATGGCTTTGAGCAAAGCAGGCATCAAACCGGCCAAGCTGCATGGAACAACTCGACCTCCCGATGCATCATCTGGCGGCGGGGGTGCTGTTGTGTCTGGCGGTCCTTCGGGACAAAGAAGGCCAGCGCCGACTCAGACACGCCAACCTGGCCCCCCTTTCTCGCAGCCGAGAATTGTCACCTGGGACTGAGGGATTAGCAGTTGGTCTCCAGGCTACCTCATGCGTCGCTAAACGGCAGCATCACCCCTTTGGTGTGGTTCCGTGAATTACCAGCGCCGCCCGAAGCACGACAAGGCCCGGTGCCGACTGCAACGTGCCAACCTGGCACCCTTTCGAGACAGCCACCGCCCTCCCTGGTTCTGCGAACTGACCGCTATGGAGAGGCGAATCTTGAAAGGGGCTAGTGTCTGGCAGTCCTGGGGGAACGACATCAACATTCGGTTCCCAAGGTGTCAACCGCTGCCTGTGTTCGGGGGCGACCTAGCAAGATTGGAGGCGTCGCCCGGTGGTACGGGAGCGACGTTCCTGGGCGAGAGTTTACGAACTCGTCGAACATCGCCATTGGCTAAGAAGAAAAAGTGCATTCCCTCGTCGTGTGAAAGAGGGAAACGGAAGGGATAAAACAGGGGACTTGAGTGTTGTGAGAGACGCTCGACCATGTAGAGCATGCTCGGAGATGTAAACGCTACTACATGCAAAGATGTTAGCACGTAGACGGCTCCAATATCATGGAGCCCGTCTTGTAAAATACCATATGTACATTTGTATATAAAACAGTTTTCTAATCTCCCTGGATATCTCCTCCTCTTGGCACCTGGTATGGCACCATCCATGGAACCTTCGTGGCCGCTCAGACCTTCGGCTTGCGCGACGTCGGCTGTCGCAACAGTACAGTGGTTCCGGGATGGGCTTGGCGTTTCCGGTGGCCACAAGGTATGCGCCAGCAACTGTCGCTAGTAAGATATGATAGCGAACAAATAGAAGAACATGGCAACAGCATTTTCCTTCCCGATTAAACAGTTCCGCAGTCAACATTTATTCAAGCCCGAGTTTCTTTTTATTTTTTTTTCCTTCGTGCCTTGTGTGTTCGGGCTTCATTCCAGAAGTGTAGCGAATTATATGTTTATGCCACATCACATCGAAGCGCGACACACCATCACTGCCGCTCGCTCTGTGTGCCCGATCGCGATATGGCACACGAGTAAGTCTTGAAGAAAGGCATGCAAACAATGTCCTTTTCTCATCGGTCAATTGAGGGCGCTGAAATAGTGGCACTATTAGGCGCTATCACGAGGTTGTTTTTGTATTTCGCGGGCTTTATTTAAAGGCAATTACAAGACAATCAATGGTACTTAATTGCAAACACTTCAGTCAGTCATTTTTAAATGTGATACCACAGACTAGGACACGCGATCCTAAACCCACTGAGTTGGGTTGAGCCTCTTAGCATACTTCGTCGTTTTTAAAACATTGGTTACTTTTAGCTGGGACACCCTATATATCTGATGTACTTGCATTTGAAATACTGTTTATCCTTGGCATAATGAGTAATCTCTGCGAAAATTGCACATTAGACCAGCTTAGACTGTTTTCCCAGCTCTCGTGTTTTGTTTGCCTTCTCACGCGTTTTTTGCTTGCAGTATTGCCTCATTCTCATTGAGATATAGTAGTGCAAGATCTGTGCCGTTATGTCAATCTTATTAGTGGCGCAGGGGAACGAGAAATGAAAGGTGCCCATGACCTCATCCAGAGTTTGCTCGTAAACGAACTTGCTTTCAGAGTGCTTCTGAAAGCAAGTTTCTGGAGCAGAAACGAGATTAAATACATTGGTAGAGGGATGCAGCAGTTTTCCACGAGTCTTGCAGTTTCCAAAGGCCGATTCAGGCCTTTCTGAGAACTAGTGCTTTCTCTCTCTTTTTTTTTTTTCGTGGTCCCTTGAAAAACGTATCAACGGGACGTTTTCTTCTTGTCCAAATCGTCAACGATCGCCTTCTGAAAGGCGTATAAGTGCGCGCACGTGATCTTGGGAATGTTTTCGCACGCTACTGAACGCCTGAGCAAGTCGAGTGCAGGGAGCGTTTTGGCCGTCGGGGCTGCGCCGCGGTTGTCGTTGCAGCATTGGTCCTCGTCTAATTTCTTGCTAAGCATTGGCTAGGCTGTGATGTGGTCCGGTCCGCTCGATATGGGGACCAATGAGAGATTGCGCAGCCGCGTGACGTAGTCGGTTGCTTGGCGACTATGGATCCCGCCCAGATCCCGCTGTGCCGGCTTGTCTGTGCCGGTGGCCCCGCTGGCTCGGCCGCTGCCGCTGTTGCTCACGCGTTCGTATGAACCGTAGCGGCGCGGCAACACGTTCGAAACAGCCGATTTTTTTCGTATTGTGAGCAATGTATTTCGGCCAGGGAATGTTACGAACTCGTATCACACTGAAATTCGTACCAGCCGGGTTCGTATCATCGGGGTTTTACTGTATATGCTTTGAGTTTCGTGTTTAAAACGTACCGTAGCTTTCAAACGTATCAGAATACAGGACGCCCTCTGGGTTCTGGTGCAGACTGAAATCTGGGACTCCACGAAGCACGTGGAACTGTCAACCTGATGGCAAGGTGTTTGCACTATTCAGCAGTTGACACCTATAGCTTCTATGATGCTGCTGATACCTTTTCCTAACAGTTGTGAACGAAACTGGTCTTTGGAAATGTTCATAACAAGCTTCGCAACAGACTCGCAAGTAAAAGCGTTCGGAAACTCTTCTACGTACAATCAAATTGAATGTGGAAGCAGCCGCAACTGATTCTAATGCGAGTGTGTCTAGTGAGAATAACTCTGATACTGAGTGACGTTCTCAGTTATCAGATTAGCAATCTTTCGTACAAGAGGACAAGGCATTCATTCCATTGTCTTCGCATTCTCTGCATAATTATCGCATGTATTTAAGGATAATTATTTTCTATTGCTGGAATAATAAATATAAGCTATTTTCAATGGAGTTTCAATTTTTCTCCAAATTTTCTAAATTTCCTGAAACAAAACAAAAAACCAAACCAGCTTTTCTCCACCCCTCTCAAAATTTCCTGAAATTTTGCATCCCTGAATTTGACACATTCTATATATGTTTGCGTTTCTTCAATATAATGATAATTGGGGGGTCTCTGCTTGTATGTGTGGCTTCGTTTTGCTTTTGTTCTGACTTAGTTTTGCAGCTACTATAAATGAAGTTACCAAATCACTTAGCTTTTCGCTCTTCTGATGCAATATAATTTCATTACCAAGTGAAGCTTCCCCAACGATTTTTGAATGCACCAAAGATGAGCATGATTATCAGTAATAAAATGCTGCCTTTTCCACACCTCAGTAGCCTTCCACTCCTTTTCATCATTCAGACTGCATTGATGATGTATGGTGTTTAATGGCACAAGGGCCAGGTATGGCCAAAGAGCGCCAGGCCAGTTTTCATGAGTTGACAATGGAGCAATGAATTGCGAAAGGTGTGTCGTGGCTGTAAAAGAGCCTAAAAACAAATCGCTGTAAAATGCGTAAGTCATATATGTAATAAAATTATGGCAGTGACTAATGAGGTGCACTATGATCACGAAAGAACAAATTGCAAGGTAATGACGATAAACGAAAATATATCAGTTTTTTTTTTTTTCAAAGCACTACTGCCTTGACAGACCCTTTGAAAACGTAAAGGCCTGGAGGCGCGCTCTATGCAAAAACTACTATCGCGGCGACATCCTCTGAGGAGAGGATGCGCTACAAAACTATTGGGCAAATAACATGCAGTACAACATCGCCCAGAAAATCTAGAACAGCTTTGGTGTTGAAGAGAGGTTCGTCACCAAGAAACATAGCAGGGTGGAGAGGGAGACGGTACTGGTACGCTAGAGGAAAGTGTCTTTTTCTCTCTCTTTCGGCTTCCCTGCACTCCACGAGCACGCGGAGCACGGTAAGCCTCTCTCCACATCTACCACAGGTTGGCGGGTCATTTCCAGTTAAGAGAAAATTGTGGGTGCCGAATGTATGTCCTATTCTCAGACGAGAGAATAGGACATTAGTTCTTCGAATTTTCGTAACGGGACGCCAGGGACCTATCTGTGGCTTAACCAAGTGGAGCTTGTTGTTCGTTTCGGAATCCCACAAGCGCTGCCAGTGACTTCGAAGTTTCTTTCTCAAGTAGGGCTTGAGATCTGTGGCAGGGATAGGAGCGGTAGGGTTAAAGGCTCGCGATGTAGTTGATGTGGCCATTTGATCAGCCAGAACATTGCCCTCGATGCCTCGATGGCCAGGCACCCAGCAGATAGTAATATGCTGGTTAGACATGTATGCTTTGCACAGAGCAGAATACAGTTCAATAAGTACAGGGTTTTTGTGTCTATGTAGAGTCATGACGGCTTTTACGACGCTTAGGGAGTCTGTAAATATTATTGATCTTTTAAGTTCTGATTTGCCTATACTCTTCACAGCCGATAAAAGTGCATAGGCCTCAGCCGTAAAAATGCTTGTTTCCGGGTGCAGTACATCGGACTCGGAGAACGACGGTCCGAGTACTGCGTAAGATACCCCTGCATGTGACTTGGAAGCGTCAGTGTAGAACTGAGTGCAGGACGAGTACTTGAACTGAATTCCTAGAAAGTGCATTCGAATATGTGCCTCTGGAGCGTCTTTTGTGACCTCTACAAGCGAGGTATTGCACTCTATGAGTTGCCACTGCCACGGTGGCACTGGCTTTGCTGGGGCCATCAGAGCATTTTCAGGTAGTGGGATATCCATTTGTTCACTAATTTTTCTTACACGTACTGAGAAGGGATCTCTTGCTGTCGGCCGGTTATTAAAAAGTGTGGAACTGGTCATGTCATTTACGGTTGAGAAGGGCGGGTGTTCCGAGTTCGAATTAACTTTCAGAAAATAGGTGAGGCTTAGGTATGAACGTTGCATGTCGAGCGACCACATGTCCGCCTCTACATACAGGCTTGCCACAGGACTTGTCCTGAAGGCACCAGTGGCTAGGTGGATGCCTAGGTGGTGTACAGGATCCAGCATCCTTAGGGCACTTGGCGTAGCGGAATGGTACACTATGGCGCCGTAATCTATTCTTGTGAGTATGAGGCTCTTATAAAGATTCAAAAGACACTATTGTGTCACTACCCCAAGCAGTGCGTGACAATACTTTTATAATATTCATTGTTTTCATGCACTTGTTTCATTCAGACTGCATTATAACCTGTAGTGCTTTGCCGATAAGAAGCAATGCTTGCTTTGCTCGGCCCATAATCATGTTGAATTGTGGTATTTGAATGGCCTCTAGACCAGTCCATCATGCTGCCCAGACACACTGCTTAAACATAGCGTCTAAGGAAATGTGATGAATCAAGACGGCAAGTTAGCAGGTGAACATCATTGGAAATAATGCAAATCAAATGAGGAACAAACGAAGCATCCATGTTGTCCGCTTTCTTTGTTAGATTCTCACACTGTCTGTTTGCAAAGATGCCTAAATAAATCCCATCAATAGCCACTGTGTTTATTGGTGCATCATAGTAAGCATGGAATGTGGTGGGGTTTTCAAGGAAAGGGCATGAGTTCCTTTGAGCTCCCTGACGTGTGTATTGAAATGATAATTATGGTGTTCATGAGGGCATTGTCTAGCAACTAGACAGGTTCATTTACCAGGTTAAGAAGTGTTGCAAGACCCCTTTAAAGGGACACTAAAGGCAAATATTAAGTCCCGCTAAAGTGATATATTAGGGCTCGAGAATCTCTAAGGCGTCAGTATTATCACGAACAGAGCCTTAGTAATGAATAAATTTAGGTAAATGCAGGACACGACTAGAGACCCCCCGTGACAGTCAAGTACTTGCCCGATGACGAAGGCACTCCTCATTTAAATTCTGTCACTATAGTACTCAGCCACTCGTTATAAAAACATCATTGCATTGCAGTCTAAGATGAAAGAAAATGCTACTTGTCCAGTTTTATTTCATTTTTAGAAAAAAGAAATCATTGACATTAGCCTTGACAATGACGCGGGCAGTCGAAAGGTTTCGTTTTCGCTCGACTCTGCACAGTCTGCACTTTCACATTTCAGTAGTTTCAGTATCACATAGTGCTGCGCTGCTTTTGCTGGATCGCGAAACTCGCACAAACTGCAAGTAGCAGAGAATTCCACTTCCATGTGATGTCACACGATGCCCGAATGGTCCACCACAGTTCACGTCACTTGACCAAAAGCAGCTGCAGCGACGAATTCACTGCTCTGTCTTGGCTTGGTTTCTCCATGCCGGCGCGTTTGGATTTTGTGCAAAAAACTGTACCGCCGTCTGTCAGGCACCGTTTTACTCACCGATGGCAACAAAGGGCGGTAATGGCGTATGCAATGCCACCGCTACCCGGTTGGGTGGCGGGAGATTTGAATTACGATAAAGGCATTCAGACCCTTCAGATGCAATTTTCTCATAAACTAAGTCTTTTCTTGGCACGAAACAAGCGTTGTGAGGTTTTTGGAATGGTATTTAAACAGTCCACATTGACTTAGTATTTGCCTTTAGCGTTCATATAAGAAGTTTTTAAATTTCCTTCACACCAGTTCACTAGATCTTGTAATGTTTCAACGTACAGCATATAAATAACGGGCCAACCACTCACAGGCCTCTTGTCTTTCACACATTGTTTTTCCATATGCAACCATTCTGAAGACAAACAAAACACACCTTCCAGTATAGTGTCAGGTGTTTGCTTGAGGCCATAATCTTTTCCGTAAATGTGATATTTCTGCTCACATTTGTCAAAAACCTGCAAGAAAGAGAAAGAACACTTACTTCCTTTAGCCACCAGTCTAACTAGGCAAAACAAGACTGCAACACAGATCCTGTCGCAGTAGGCTTTATTGCATTGCGCTAACTATGCAAAATCACAGGCCCCCTTGCGGTCAGGAAATTATTATTAATGGACTGTGAATTTCCATGCATAATGCATTATATATGTACGTAAAAAGTTACAGGTAACTAATTATTGTAAACAATTGCATTTTCCTTTATTTTGTAATTGGTCAATTGCACTTCTTGACTGATTATGTTGATAGCAAGTCATTTATCGTATTTACTCAAAGACAGGTCAAACACGAATATAAGTTGACCCTTATATACTGAACTCGCCGAGAAATAAATAGTAATAATTTGAATATAGGTCAACGCATATCTTTTTAGTAATACAAACAATCTGAACACGACAAACCTTTATTTACATTTTATTTTAAAGAAGGGTCCCCCAAGACACCAACCCCCCCCCCCCCCAAAAAAAAAGGATTTAAAAAAGTTTGTAACATTTCGGCTCCCCCCCGGGAGCCTTGTTTGCAATGAGTCAAAACTGGCACAGTTCGCAGTTTTTATGTACGGCGCATGAAATGAGTGGAATACATGAGCAGAAGATTGCTGTCTTTGCAAATAACGTGCAGTATGGTTTGGAACTCTAGATGATCAATGACTCCAGATAAAGGCATGAAGATAGATTCTTCTCCTTGGCCGTCACACGTGCTCCTCCCCAGTTGACAGTACCGTGTAGACTGGTGTAAGCGCCGCACCTGTGTAATGGCGGCACCCTCAACTTGGCAGCCCAAAATTTGGAAAAAAACACTTCCAACATAGAAGCAATCGCTTTCGGTGCCCCGATGTCGCACGGTGCTGCATACTTCCGCCTACCGCTACCAGATGGAGAGAGCTGGGCGTTGACCTCTAAAACAATGTATCAGGGGTGTGCATAAGTCGCCGGCTGCTCCAGCACCATTTTGACTAACAGGTTTGGTCCTGTGTAAGGGTCGCACCTCATCAAAATTATGAAAAAAAAAAAGGCCCTTACAAGAGTCTATATACGGCATGTGACGTAGTTGTGCATTGCTCCGCCAGGGCATTCGATGCAACGTGTTTACTGATGTCATTCCGGTGCTGTTGAAGCTGTGTCCTGAAGTTGCCGGTCTCGCCTATGGAGACGTATGGGCAATCTGCACATGGTATGACGGGTACGGTGCCTGGGAACTTGTGTTTGTCCAGGCGGTCCTTCAAGTTGACAAGCTCGTGCCCGAGTTTCCGTAACACCTGGGACATATGGTATTTCGGCCCGTCTTTAGCTGGGTCACAATTGAACAGGTGCTTCACAAACAAGCTGGCGTCCAACAAAGTTAATAAAGTGCCTGAGGTACCCACAAGCCGCTAGGTCCTGCCTGCACTGTGCACCGGGTGCACCGCACTGTAGTGAAGGTAGCGTCCACTGTAAGTGTGCTTTCGAAACATACTGAACAACAAACGAGGCCCCTTGCGTTTCACGGGAGTGTCCAAGAACAGTAGCTGACCATTAGATTCCACTTCCACGGTGAATTTGATTGCTGCTTGCATGCTGTTCAGGTGAGCCATGAACAGGTGAAAACTCTGTAGAATAGTGAAACAGTTGTCAATGTATCGGAGAAAGATTTTTGGCGCTGGCACGAAGGAGGGTAACACCCAAGCTTCAATAGCCTCTATTGTTAAGTTAGCGGCCGTGACAGAAATCGACACTCCCATTGCTGTTCCACGAATTTGCCAACAAATCTTCTGCTTGAATGTCAAATATGTGTTCAATAAGCAAAACTTGAGTAGCCTACCTAGATTGTGCACCTCGATGGGGGGCCTCTCAGGCAACGTGGGATCCTTGTCAAGTGCGACGATGTAGGCTTGCATGGCCAGGTCTGTGTGTATGCTTGTAAAGAGTGATATCACAACGAAAGAAATTAAGATGTCATCGGGGTTGACCCTTGTATCTTTAATCTTCTCAATGAAGTCATAAGTGCTGTAGTGCTATGCAGTGCTATGCGTAAGTGCCATGCAGATAATTTGACAGCTTGTGGAGTGGGGAACGGTTGATGTCCACTATTGGACGCAAGGGAATGTCAGGTGTGTGTATCTTCGGTAGGCTGCATATGGCTGGAGCTGATCCACTATGGCAGGCGTTCTCCAGCATGTTCGTTCCAGGGAACCCTGCTAAGCTCCATGAAGCGCCAAGGAACCCCTCCCCTCCCCCCCCCCCCCAATTAAAATGGTGTAATTAAACTACAGTGGAATCTCAATATCTCGATGATACGAATCTCACGGGGTCACGAAAAATATTCGTATTAGCCAAAATTCGTATCATCGAAACACAATTAAAACTAGCTAAATTAAGGGGGGACGCGGGGATCAGATCGCGAAAATACTTAGATTTAGGTGCACGTTAAAGAACCCCAGGTGGTCTAAATTTCCGGAGTCCCCCACTACGGCGTGCCTCATAATCAGAACTGGTTTTGGCACGTAAAACCCCATAATTTAATTTTAACGTTTGGGTATCTGCAACACCTAATCTATGCTGCATCAAAATGGTTTGGCTGAAAACGCACTGAAAGTGCCCGAAAAAGTTTAATTCGTCAGTGCGCAGGGCGAGAAAACAGCTTTAAATCGCGCAAAATCACCGCAGTTCACGGAGCCATATCTCGTATTTCCCGCCACCAAGCGCCGCCATCTTGGTATCGTTCGAAAGCTCAAAGTTTCGCCGTTCCGCTTCTCAATTCGTCCGTCGTCGCCAACTTGTAACAAACGCACAAACACCAAAGAAGTGCGGGTCTGCGATAGGTAGTCACACGGGCCCTCTGATAAAAGCGGGCCTCCGATTGGCTACCGTGCTGAAAGGCGTCTCTCCATTGGTTGCTGCTGTGGCAGGGGCAAGATGGCAACCGCAGTTGTCTGCTTCGTAAACCACGCCGGCGTCTTCACTTGACACACAGAATTCGGATTACTGAGAACTCCCAGGTTAGTGATGGATCGTCGCTCGTTGGCGAATAAACTTTGGACAAAGCACGCCTTCGGAATACGGAAGCGTTCCTACGGCAAGAAAAATACGGCGATTAGCAGAAGAAGCGGAGGAGCACCCGACTGAACGAGCGCAACCTTGCACCGTGGATTATGTGCCGCGCTATCTTGCACCGTGTGACTCCAGCAGCGAAACCCACAATTGCCCTGTGCCATCGGCACCGATAACGCAGCCGACGGAAGATGCACCAACGGAGGCTCCCGCGCCTCGTGTACACCCGCTCGGTAGACATAGCTCGCTGCGACTAGGCAAAATGGCACAAAAAAAGAACGCGGCCCGAAGCACGGCAGCCACTCCGCCCAATGGCACGCGGAAAAGGAGGAAAAGCACAAAAGCAACAAAAGCGCCACCGCTTCGAACTCTTCGCGCCCATTCGCGGCCTCCGCGCTGTCCGGCGTCGCGTCCGCACCTCCGCGCTAAAAGAGAAAGGGAGAAAGCGCGTGACTGCGCGCTGTTCTCTTTCGCGGCCGTCGGTGGGGCAGCATTTATTCGTATCAACCGACGCGGGTCGAAAATAGATTCGTAACAACCGTTTTCTAGCACGTTGCAAAGTAATGGGGCTCGGCGGGGACCGCAGAAAAATTCATATCATCCGGAAATTCGTATTAGCCGTGATCGTATCATCGAGGTTCCACTGTAATGTCAATTCATTCAGAGTATCAAGAAAACAATAAATGAATGCTTACTACTTCAACACGCTTTTACTTACTGAATGCATCAGCAAATCTTGTTTCTATTTTGCACAAAAGCAGTGAGGAAGCTGAAATTCTTGTCATCTCTTGACTGATTAAGGGCTTGCAGCAGCGATAGCCTAGCAACATCCTTCGCAGCGCGGCCACGGCGCGCGTCTTATCTGCAGACCCGCTTTTCACTACCGCGCGCACATCCGGTTATTTTTTCGCTAGGGAGCTGGTCGCCAACAAATCGTCCATCCATCACGATGTAGCCGGTGCTCTTAATCTTTGACATTTTTGCACTGAGCCAAAGCGCAACTACTGCTTGCCGCAAATGCTGCTGACGAAACCACGGCCGTTATCGACGCGATCATAGACCTTGCGGTTCAGAAGGCAGGCGGCCGACGCACTCACCAAGTCAAAACGAAACTACCATTTTCTGCAACAAGTATGGACGAATCCGCAGTCACTATCGACGCGATCATGGATGCCGACTACGCAGTTATGAAGGCACGCAGCCGACGCGCGCACCGAGTCAAAACTAAACTACTGTTTGCCGCAACCACTGCGGACGAAACTGTGGTAGCTATCGACGCGATCACATATGGCGACTACGCACTTATGGAAGCACGCGGCTAGCCGCCAATGCAGTGTTACGCGCGGCGATTAACGCAACAATAAGGGCTTTGAGGGCACAAATAAGCACAAAGCGTTCCGGCGTTGCTGTCAGTCACGTATCGCATACAATTGCCGCTGAGGACCCTAGCGATGCAGACTGCGCCAATTCGTTTTTGGACGCAAGCGCCGTTTTTGCTCTCTCGCGGTGCGCATTTGTGGTGCTCCGCACCATTTACTTTTTTTATTCCTCCAATGTATACGTCAGTGCGCACGCTATCGGCACGTACCCTATCTACAAACCGGAGAAATGCGTATGTTGGTAAGTTATGGCCTCCGAGATTCAAGTGCGAAAGCTTAGGCGTGCTGCCTGTTTTCGGAGGTTGGGTGGCTACAAGCTGCTTGCGGATTTATTGCGCAGTTCACGCACTGCCGTTATGCGCTGTGATGCGCTTTTTGACACTCGAGCATGGGTAATGGAAGTTCTCTGGATGGAGCACACCTCTTGTTCGCCATTTTAGCCACTTAATTGGCGAGCGCGGGACCATGAAAATTTATCAGTGGCTCGCGGAACCCCGAGCAGGGGCCTGCGGAACCCCAGGGTTCCGCAGAACCCACTTTGAGAACCCATGCACCATGACAATGCAGTCTGTAATATAGCTGCTTGTGTTGAAGCAGTACTATGCAGAAGATGTTGGCCAGTGTTTTCTGCACACAGTAAGTGCGCAAAGGCATGAGCAGTCGCACACTAGCCAGCAGACAAAAACGCCCGTTGACATCTACAGCAGGTGCATACTACCGAAGAGTGTAGTGATGCATTTCGGTTGACAATTTATATGCATTAGCACTGCAGTGTGCAATGTCATTATAAGTGAAACCACATGGTTTCGTAACAGTACGGTATTGACTTGAGGTTAAGCAGGACTGTGTGCAGGCATGGCCACCCCAGCTTTACGCTGGAAGCACAGCAACACCTCAGCCATGTGGCAAACAGCGAAAGAACCGAATTCTAAGTTTGTGAAATCTCCTAATGGGGCACTCACACTTTGTTCCCTCTTACAAAAGCTTTCAAGCATAGTCTTCATTCTTTATTGTGATTTTGAGCTTGCGATTGACGATGAAGTTTAGTTTTACTGAAAAACACTCCACTGAAGTGTAATAGCCAAATAAAATTTGTTTACTGTTGTGGGGCTCTTCTGCACAGATTCGTGTGGAAAATAATGTGGAAAAATGGAATTCGTTGCAGTAAGATTTGACTACACAGGCTAGGGGTGTGCGAATATCGAATATCACCGAATCGAATATCGAATCGAACAGTGAACATTTGAATAATGAATTTCGCGAATAGAATACCTACTATTTGATTTTTCGAATATTCGACATATTCAGTGTAGAGACCTGTGCAGTGCCACGTGCACCGTGGAGCCCCTCATGCTCAATGCCGCGCAAGCGAGCGTTTCACCTTTCACCTTTCGGCCCTTTCACACCATTCACATGTGAAAGGTCTTTCACATATATAGCATCTGTACTAGCATGTTCTTTGGGCAACCTAACTAACACTAAAGAAGTTGTAACTAAATGCAGACAACATGTCCAGGGTCTTACCCGCATGCCAAGAATACGAAAACCAAGCTGCCGACTCCATGGGTACTTTGCCTCTTCAAGGGCGACCTTCTCTGGCTCTGCCAATGGGTCGTATGTTTGGGCACCTATCTTCACATCCATGACACTAGGGCTCCGGAACTCACGAGTCACATCATCCAAGCGCAGATACTCCACTTCTGCCAAGGAGGCATATATCTATGAAAGTAGCAGTCAGCAGGAAGGCAGGTGACACAGTACAATATAAAGGATGCTATGTCATGAACAATTGCACAAGCTGCATTACATGCTACAGTAATTTCACTGAGCTACCGAAAGGTGAATTATTAGATATAACACGGTTCGTAGAGGTTTCCAAGGCAAAAATTCAAGGATATTCCAAGACTTTCCAGGACCTGTCACAGGTTTTTCAAGGACTCAAAGTGGCACCCAAAGTAGGATTTCTTACTCTAACATTTCCAAAAATAACTAGTTTTATTGCACTTACAATAAATAAATGTATATCACAATTATAATAAAAATGTCTAGCCTTGATAACTTCTCAAGATCACAACACAAAATGAACGCCTACAACAGCGGCTGAGATTTCTCCAGTATAGGCTGGGTAAAATTCACCAAAAATATTCAAAACATTCAGCATAGGGTTATTGCACTAAAATAAAAAGAAAAATATATATCCCAATGATGGTAATAATGTCTAGCCTTGATCACTTTGCAAGTTCACAATACCAAAAAAAAGTTCACAAAACACAATGAATGCTCCCAACATTGACTTCTCCAGTATTAACTGGGCAAGTTTACCGAACATTTCCAAACCATTCAGTGTAGTCTTGCTACACATCCATTATATTATGACAAATAGATGTATATTGCAATTTTGTAAAACATGTCTTGTCTTGATCATTTCTCAAGTCCGCAATATTAAAAGTTAACACAACGAACACTCACAACAGCTGCTCAGGCTTCAGCAGTATCAGCTGGGTTGGTTCATCAAATATTATTGCGATAGCAATTATATGGACACTTCAACCGGATTTCTGCCGTCGGCGTCGCCGTCGCCGTGAGGTTCCGTATAGATAAAATCTTCGCCGCGCGCCGTATGCCCCAGAGGCAGCGTGCGGGGACGCGCGCTATCACGGAGAGCGAACGCACTCAATCTCCCACGCGCAAGCAAGGCAAGCAAGGAAGCGGAAAGCCAGCGCCGGCACTTCTCTGCCAACAACCGCGCTCGTCGCTCGTCCGCACAGTCTCTTATCTCTCCCACGCGCAAGCAAGGAAGCGGGAAGCCAGCGCCGGAAAGAGCGGTGGGGGGGGGGGGGGGGGGGGGGCGCACTTCTACGTTGCCAACAACCGCGCTCGTCGTTCGTTCGACCGCACCGTCTCTTATCTCCACACGGCTCTGACCTTTATGCGCATTCGCCGCTCAGTTTCCGTTGAAGCGATAGACCGCGCGTACCTTCGCCCCCTGCTGCGGCGTATATATCCGCTCGCTGCCAGCGTTTTGACGGTCGTTGTCTGCAGTCATTCAGTGTGATCTATTCATGTTTGTTTGTGCGCGCTCACACCACGCTTCTTCAATCAGTTAGTAATAGTCGGGCCACATTTTCCAACGCACGCTACACATGCAATGCTGCCCGGGTCGGCAGTGCAGCGCTACAGGTGTGCCCACGGGAAGCGCTTCTCATCAACACCACCGTTTCACACGCGCCTTCTCGTGGTCATCGAGTCTCTCTTCATGTCGGTCTACTTACGCCGCAGCACACCTGCTTACTTAATCAGCTCATGTTTACTACAATTCATATTGCTACCAAAGCCGCTCATCTTACTTCGTATGCCATTGCTGTGTTGCTATCGCATTCATCGCTTCGCCCTTAGGGCGAAACTGTGACATTTTTTTCCAAAACCATTCAGCATACCGTATTTTCCAGTGTATAAGGCGCGTTTTTTTCCCCCGAATTTTTTGTTGGTGCGTCTTATAGAACAGTGCGACCTATGTACGTTTTTTTTTTTTTTTTTTCCTGAAAAATTGCCATCAAAATCGGATCCGATGTTACGGCCACGCGAAGCGCGCTGGTTGACTTGCTACGGGTTCTGTGCGCACTATCGAGGTGCCGGGTTCTCGTCATAAAGTCCCAGCGCC